>NW_025973315.1:0-9148 GCF_021869965.1 Rhincodon typus
ATACACCACATCAACCGCTTTACCCTCATCCACCTGTTTGGTCACCTTCTCGAAGAACTCAATAAGGTTTGTGAGGCACGACCTACCCATCACAAAACCGTGTTGACTATCCCTAATCAAATTATTCCTTTCTAGATGACTATAAATCCTATCTCTTATAATCTGTTATGAACAAATGCATTTGCTATGTGTAGATTGGTAAGGATGAGAACAAGTTTCCTTTTTGGTTCCCTCAGCACCTGCCCCAGATCCAGTATGGCAGCTATGTCCTTCAGGACTCGACCAACTTGATCAGTAGTGTTGTTTCTGAGCCACTTTTAGACACTGACATCTCCCACCCAGAGTACTTTCTGTACATTTGTCACCCTCAGAGTATCCTCACATTGATGTTCAACATCAGTGAGTACCAATTCTTCAGATGAGGAGCGTGTTTCATGGTAATAAGCAGGGTGTTGCTTTGTTCATTTTTGACCCAATGTCATGAGACCTCAATCGGTTTGGAGACAATGTGGAAGAATCCCAGGGCAACAAAGAACTTTTGACCTGATTATAACACTGTGACCCTGGTGAGTCTGTGCTGTCAGTGGGACAAAACATGGTGCAGGAACATTTTATTTTTCTTTTTGGACTATAAACTGGACTGTAAAGTGGAAAACTAAAAATATGCATAGTACGTAAGGGTTCTAATCTGTCCACATAACAGGAGACATTTGCCCTCACCAGTGTTTAAAGCTGAATACAGACGTGTTAGCAAATTCTTCTCAGGGAACTCCTGTACTACTTGCCTGGTTCTTTCAGACAGCCTGAAACTTATCCATTCCTTATCTATCTGCTCACACCTAAGATGCGGGGTTCCACCTTCCTAAATATGCTAGTCATGTGGTCCTCTCTTCATGTGGTTCCAAAGTTGGTGCTCCAGCTTATATACATGATGACACTTCTACAAATGTGTTCATCTGGGGCACATGTGCCTCCTCAACATTCTACTGCTCTGCCCTCATCAATCACCTTTGTCACTTCCTCAAAAAACTTAGTAAAGTTTGTGCGTCAGGACCTCCCCCAACATAAAGCCATGCTGCCTATTGCTTATAAGTCTATATTTTTCCAAACGTGAGTAAATCCTGTCCATAAGAATTTTCCTCAATAATTTCCCCATCACTACGTTAGGTTCATCGTCGTATAATTCTTGTGGATGCTAGCTTTTTCAGATTCAAGGATGTGGATTCCCAAATCCTGCTGTTCAGTGGCTTTTTGCAGTGTTTCTCCATTTAAATAATATTGAGCTGTTCCATTTTTCCTGCTAAACTGCTTACTTCACCTTTTACCACATTATACTTGCCATATTCGCCAACTTGCCTAACATATCCAAATCCTTCTGCAGACTCTTTGTGGCATTCTTACCACGTGTCTTCCCACCTACTTTTGTGTCATCCATAAAGCTGGCTATAGCGCATTAACTTTCCTCATCCAAGTCATTAGTATGTACTGTAAATAATTATGATGATCCGTACAGCTGATCACTAGTTTTAGGTTGTGTTAGGGCTGCCCACGATTATGCAGCTGACAACTGCCCCTGAACAATTCTGCAGAACATGGCTGATGGTAGTTAAGGAGTGTGGGAAAATGTTTTCTCAGTGTAGTCTCAGCAAGTAAAACAATAGCCAATCTGCCTTAAATATGATAGAATGTACAGTTGCAATTGCCAACATAGATAAGAACATTTCACACTAATTAGTTGTTTCTCTCAAGTTTTTTAATCAATCTGTTATAATTTAATGAATAGATTTTAGGTAAGATTCTTCAAGATAATCATAGACATAAATTGTGAAGTAGTTATAGATCTACATATATTAAAAAAAAATCACCAAAAGCTTTAGAAGGAAAGATTCAAAAAGCAATTTCAGGCAATAGAAGGGGCCTCTCTTACCTTTCCAACAAGGACAGAGACTAGCAGGATTGGAGTGCATATTGAAACAGAATTCGTTAGCTAAAGAATTCTGGCAAGAGGATAGCCACATGGCCTTGTTGGAACTGATCAAAAAAAAATTCCTTTGTGTTCCTGTAGTGGGAAAATTTAAAAGTTTCTAATCTAATCAATTGGTAGTTAGACACAACACAGCTAGAAAATGTTGCTCAAACAGCCCTGACTGACTCTGTTACACCTTCATACAAGATAACAGATTAAGCAGACTACAGTCACCATAACTAGAAGATAAGGGTTGCTTGGTATCTCTGAGGGTAACAGAATATCCATGCAAATTTAAACTTCTTACACACTAAAAAAGCCCAATCAGAACACAGCATCAAGCAAATTGCTGTTATAAAGTGAGGTACCAAGGATCCAATCACAGTTGGACAACCCAGCGTTTTTGACCAATAGTATACAGGGGGAGGGAAGTATGCTGCAGTGTCAGAGAAGGACAGGGAAAAAGTATAAAATTTGTATTAGGATAGAGCACAGTCGACACAGTCCTGTGTGAAGTGTCTCAAATGTCTCAAGTACCTCTTCCTGCATGATCCGGTGATTACTTGAATAAACAGCCACGTGACCTAAACTCTGCTGTCTCCTGAAACTTATTCCCATCTGGGTCGCTTCTACAGTTTGGCATTGCGTGCAGTGTGTTCTGCCTGAAGCCTACACACCTTGGACCACGAACTGGTTAAGTACCTTTGTATACCACCCTTTAAGTAGCTTGACACTCAGTGTATGATACAGGAGAACATAGGTGGAGAGGAGAGAATAGGTGAAGTCCACAAGTTTCAAAATCTCCCCTCCCCCAACCGCATCCCAAAACCAGCCCAGCTCGTCCCCACCTCCCTAACCTGTCCTTCCTCCCACCTATCCCCTCCTCCCACCTCAAGCCCCACCCCCATCTCCTACCTACTAACCTCATCCACCCCCTTGACCTGTCCTTCCTCCCTGGACTGACCTATCTCCTCCCTAACTCCCCACCTACTCTCACCTTTATTGGCTCCATCCCCGCCTCTTTGACCTGTCTGTCTCCTCTCCACCTATCTTCTCCTCTATCCATCTTCTATCCGTCTCCCCCTCTCTCCCTATTTATTTCAGAACCCCCTTCCCCTCTCCCACTTCTGAAGAAGGGTCTAGGCCCGAAACGTCAGCCTTCCTGCTCCTCTGATGCTGCTTGGCCTGCTGTGTTCATCCAGCTCTACACCTTGTTATTTCAGATTCTCCAATATCTGCAGTTCCTACTATCTCTGACAAAATTGTTGTGCGTTTTTTGAGAATGTTATTTGTCATATAAAAAAAGAAGAACCAATGGATATGGTCTAGATGGATTTTCAGAAGACTTTTGATAACGTCCCACACAGGTTTGCAAATAGACATAGAGCATGTGGGACTGGGGGATTATACTAGAATGGATTGAGAACTGGTTAATCAACAGGAAACAAAGTAGGAATAAACAAATCATTTTCAAGATGGCAGTTTGTTGTACATGGATTACTGCAGGATCAGTGCTAGGCCCACATCTGTTCACAATCTAAGTAATTAGTTTAGATGTTTTTAGATGTTTAAAATATTTTAAACCCTGCTGATGACACCAAACTGGTTGGGAATATGAATTATGAAAAAGATGTGAAGAATACTTCAAGAAGACTTGGGACAGGCTAAGTGAATGGTCTAGTAATGGCAGATGGAATATAATGTAGATAATTGTGAAGTTTTACACTTTGGCTGAAAATAATAGAAAGGCAGGGTACTTCTTAGATGGCAAGAGGTTGGAATGTGCATATGTTGAAAAAGATCTGCATGTCCTTGTTTATTAGGCACCAGAAACGAGCATGCTAGCACAACAACCGTTAGAAAGACGATTTTCCACAATTTTGGATAAATGCTATCATTTTAGCTGCACAGGGATATCTTTCTAAGGGAGAAAAGGGGCATAGCAAGTTTTGGAATACATTTTCAGTACTCATAATTAAATGTTGTCCAGGCCTATACCCTTTGCAATATCCAGGGTCTTTAGCAGTTTCTTGATATCATGTAAAGTGAATGACACTTGTTATAAATTGACATCTGTGAGATGGGGGTATCAGATGGAGGCTGAGGTGGATTATCCACGCAGCATTTCTTGTTGTAAATACTTTAGCTTTGTAATTTACGCCAATGTGCAGGGGTCCCCTCATCACAGAGGATGGCAATATTTGTGGAGCATCTCACTCCACTGAATAGTTTAATTGTCCACCTTGAATTGAATGGTTCTCCATTATAGAGAGCTGTTAAGACTCAAATACATTGCTGTGGGTCTGGGGTCAAACGTCGATCAAACCAGGTAAGATTTTTCTTCCCTACAGGGCATTAATGAACCAGACAGGTTTTAAAGATGATCATTACCTGGTTGCTAGGCAACCAGCTTTTAATTCTAGTCTCTACTGAATTTATATGTCAACATTTGAAATGGTTTTACAATACATATTAATGACTTAGAGAAGGAAGCATATGTAATGTAGCCAAATTTCCAGACAAGAGAAAAATAGGTGGAAAGGTAAATTGTGGAAGGGATACAAACAGTTTACAGAGAGATATTGATAGGTTAAGTAAGTGGGCCAAAAGTCGGCAAATGGAGTGTAAGGTAGGAAAATATGAAGTCGTTCATTTTGGAAAGGCGAGCAAAAGAACAGTGTATTATGTAAATCAGGAAAAAAACTGCAGAAAGCTGCAACTCAAAGAGAATGGGGGTACTTGTACATGAAACACAGAAACCTAGCTCGGGTGCAGCAGGTAATTAGGAAGGCTAATGGAATTTGGGCCCTAATTCTTCCTGTTGGCAATATAATCTGAAATATTTTGTCTGGTTCCACATAAAACATATAAGGCTCAATGAGATCACACTACTCATTGAAATTTAGAAGAATGAGAGGTGATCTCATTGAGCCTTATATGTTTTATGTGGAACCAGACAATATATTTCAGATTATATTGCCAATGGAAAGAACGTAAGTACAAAAATAGATGACAGAGATAGACCTTGTGGATCTCCAGAACTAACTGTGCAGCTATGCGAAAGAGAAGCCATTGCTCAAGCTGTTCTTGTAAGAACAGATGGTATGGTTGTCGACATCAAAAGCTGCACATACTAGACAGAGGATTACAACAATTTTTTGATCAATGTTTGGTCTTCTTATCTAACAAAGGATATAATTGCATTAGAGATGGTTCAAGGAGATTTAATTGATTGATAACTGGAGTGAGAAGGCCTTTTTATGAGAAAACGTTGGATAGGCTGGGCCTGATTCCACTGGAGTTTAGAAG
Source organism: Rhincodon typus (assembly GCF_021869965.1). NCBI lineage: Eukaryota > Metazoa > Chordata > Chondrichthyes > Orectolobiformes > Rhincodontidae > Rhincodon > Rhincodon typus. Next base: position 5,276 of record NW_025973315.1, read on the forward strand.
ACTGAGACATGACTTCATTAAAGTGTTTGAGATCCTGAATCATCTTTACAAGATAGACTTGGGAAAGATTATTATTTTTGTGGGAGATTCCAGAATTTTGAGATATTATTTGAAAATCAGGGCTGACCCTTTTAGGACATAGATGAGAGAAGATTGGACTTTGGAACTCTCTGCCTCAGAAGGTGGTGATAGTTTTTGAATATTTCTAAGAAGGGTGGAAAAATTCTCTTTGCATAACATTACAAACTCAGTATATCTTCAAAGAATGTCATTTTAAACTCATGCAATTGAGTTTTAAAAGTAATATATTTTCTTTTCTTTATTCTTGATTAATTCATGGGATGAGGGCATTGCTGACTAGGGAGCATTTATTGCCCAGAGGGCAGTTAAGAGTCAACCGCATTACTGTGAGTCTGGAGTCACATGTAGGCCAGACCAGGTAAGGATGGCAGTTTCCTTCCCTAAGGGACATTAGTGAACCAGATGGGTATTTCTAACAATCAGCAGTTTTTTTGAATTCCAATACCACCATCTGCCTTGGCAGGATTCGAACTCAGCTCCACATCAATATTCAGAATCAATACTGGAATAAACACAGGAGTCTAAAGCAAGTGCCTTCAGTTAGAAGTGCCACGTGGCATAATTAGCAGCTGGGCACCCTGTAGTCCAGGCCCTAATCTCTGAAAATCCTTGTCTAAACCATTTCTTCTCGCTTTCCCTCTTCCCTGAAGTCAAAAGTCCCAAAAATTTTGTCAACCCTTTTAACATTACTTGTATTACCTTGCAAATTGTTTTTTTTTGCTGTAACTTGTTGCTAGTACCTGTTGCTGAGTAAAGAGTTCAGTATCATTAAACTGTCCTCCATCAACATTATAATTTCTGCTGTCTCCAGTCCTTTTAGCAAGAGCTCTCCTCGATTCTTAAATGAAGAAAAAGTGAGGGTCTGACTGGTCCAGGTCTGCATCACCTGATTTAATTTTGCCTCAATGTCCTTCTCTTTCACAGAGGATATGCAGATATCCTAAAAAAAAACAAGATTTATTGTATATTTCATGATAAAACTGACAAAAGAATTAAAAAGTAAAATAAAACCTAAAATGTACCTTGACCAGTTGAAGAGTCAATGGCAGTATGTTCAGGGTGGTTGGGGTGGGAGGGTGTAATCATATTTTGGAAATCAGGTTGACAGTTTTCCTTTCACAAGAAGGACTGTAAGTATATCCAGAGGATGTAGGGGAAGAGACTGTTGAGAAGCAGAGATATCTTAGAATTTGGAAGAGTTGAGACATTAAGGGTGCCGAATGTGGGCAGATTTTGGAGAGATTGGGAAGTTTGGTGATTATAAACCATGTTGAAATGTAGTATAAATTGATATGTTTTACTGTGATATGCTGATAAGACATATTTTACATCATCACAGAAAGTTATGCTGTGTCACATGATCTTGTTCCCCCTTTCAGCCTGTGACAAGATAAAGTCACAATAAGATGTTAAGATGTTTCTTTAACAAAATTTAAGTTTTTCTTACTGCAGCAGTTTTTTTAGTATTTTTTAGTAGCAGAATGAGACCAAGGATATTATATGGTGGCAGTGAGAAAAAAGGAATATGGAAAAGTTTCTGCAATTACTGGAAAGTTTCAAGAGAGTCTCAGATCCCAGTGAAGCAGAACCATGTCTGATTTTGTACTGAAGATTTCCCAGATATTGCACTCTATTCAGCTTCAATGTGAACATGAGCAGTGAGCTGATCAGTATATCTTACTCAGACAAGGAATTGTAATGTAGGTTTGTAGTATATTGCTTTTATTTGGAAGTTTGGATTTGAAAGTGGAAGCAATACAGATTTTGATTTTCAGTTCTGTGAATGTGACTTTTTTTAACAAAGGTTTGAAAGTCATATTGAGCACAGAACTGAAGGTAATTTTTCCAAGTCATGGGACTTTGATGAAATGACTCAATCAGCTCACTGGGACATTAATTGCTGAATGTTTACAGAATTGATGTTTATGATGCAGAAACATGATCGGGGCACTAGTAGTTTGAGTTCAGAAGAGAAGTCTTCCAAGCTGAAGAGTGTTTTTTCTTAGTTTACAGTAGGCTGAGAAAGTTAGAAAAAATCTCTAGGCTATCAGAGTTGGAAAGAAATATCTAGTTATTAAAGCTTAAAGAAGTTTTCAAACCATCAGAGTTGCAAAATGGTTTTTAACTTTACTGACATTAAGTGACAGTAAACGATGTTGTGGGGATTTTTTTTCTGTCTGTTTATGTTGGGATCTTTCTAAATTGTCTATATTTGTAGTTCTGTGTTTTGATGTAATAAACTTGTGTTCAACTGATAACAAAATATTTGCAGCCTCATGTTCAATGACTGAAAACCACGATGACCAAAATGCATAAAACTTATGATCTATCAAATCAGGCTTCACTCTTGAGATCTGACTTTTCCAGTATGCCCATCAGTTGGATCACCACAGGATTGATGAAGAAAAAGCAATGAACAAAGACAGAATAAAACCACTTAAGCCCTACATCAATCTGTGAAAAAGAAACATTGACAAGTTGGTTAAGTGATCCCAGCGACAAGGGGAATGTTTGACACTTTTATCAAAGATCTATACTTGCTGTATATACAATGGTGAAGTTGGCATTTTAAAAGAAGAACCAATGAGTTGTTGCTGGAGTCTCAAGCTAAGATTTGTCTGACCACTTGCAGTCACTAGATAGTATAACCTGAACTTTCAGTTGAGCAGGTACACTAGTGTCAGGAGAAAACTGATAGGTGTTTCGGAGTGACAAGGAGATCCGTAACCTTTATCTCCAAAATAACTGACTTTGCAGACTATTTTGAATTTAAAAACAGAATAAAACATTCTAATTTAATGCTATATTTTATTGTTAGGGGAATTGAATGCAAGAGTAGAGAGGTTATGCTCCAGCAATGCAGCGCACTGGTGAGACTGCATCTGGAATACTGTGTACTATAGTCACCATACTTACAGAAGGGTGTTAATATGTTGGAACCAGTTCAAATAAGTTTTGTTAGACTAAAAGGTTAATACCTGAAATGAATGGATTGCCTCATGGGTAAAGGCTAGTGTTACAAAATTGTTTAGAGTAATCATGAATTGGAAGGCAGAAAGCTAGAATTTGCTTGTTAAAATTAAATAATATGGGAGAAGAGTGTGTGGCTCCTTTAAGAGGTAAAGTGCTTTTCTAAGCTGAGATTTAGACAGAAAATATGTCTAAGCAGCTGAAGGTGTACAAGCAATTCTGAAATTGAAACATCTATCAGTTGGCTGTATGATTGGAAATCTTAGGCCTATTTTTGGCAACGAGCTGGAATCAGCCAATTAATTTAAACCAAGCACTTAGCGATTGAAAGCCAACTGAATTTAAATATGACGGTTTTGACAACCTCGGACCAATGCGATTGTGAGAAAATGAATATGTCATCCAAGGTATATAAGGAGATGGTTTTTGAAAATCCTTGTGAGAGCGAACCGCCATCTGAGAAATAAGCATCTAGCTCTCACAAGAAATCTCTAAACTCTCTAAGAAAGCACCATCTATCCATAAAAGGTACCACAGCACTTCTAGCTAAGAGTCCTCACAGAAGACTTCACAGAGAAAACCTCCCTGACAGCTGGATTAGTGGAAGAAAGGCATTCATGACTCGAGAACGGCAGAAGAAAGGTGTGTAGACTTTGAGAGACAACAAAGTGCAGGGCTGGATGAACACAGCAGGCCAAGCAGCATCATAGGAGCAGAGAGGCTGACGTTTCGGGCTTAGACCCTTCATCAGAAAAGGGGGAGGGGAAGGGGGTTTTGAAATAAATAGGGAGAGAGTGGGAGGCGGATAGAAGAGGGATAGAG
>NW_025973316.1:0-7725 GCF_021869965.1 Rhincodon typus
GGCTGGATGAACACAGCAGGCCAAGCAGCATCATAGGAGCAGAGAGGAGCCTCTCTGCTCCTATGATGCTGCTTGGCCTGCTGTGTTCATCCAGCCCTGCACCTTGTTGTATCAAACACAAAACTACTTTAAATCGTATGTTTGGAGAAGCTACTGTCAGAAACATAGGAACAGGTGTAGGCCATTCAGTGCCTTGAACCTATCCTGTCATTCAATGAAATGATGGCTGATCTGTGCACATGGAATCTTCCATATATCTGCCTTTGGCCCATATCCTTTGCTTAACAAAATTTTATCTCCCTCAGATTCATACGTTGTATCAACTCATAAGCTAGAAAAACACATGACTTGAAACAACGGGATGAATTTTCTAATGCTCTGAAAAACAAAATGGGAAACAGTTGGGAAATTAGAGTAAGAGTGGAAAAATGAAATTCTCAAAATTGAGAAAACACTCTCATTTTGCATATAAGGGATCAATGTCTAGATGCATTCAATAACATCTCATTATTTCCTAATCTCATCTTTTGTATATATGTATGTATGTTGTATAATATATATATGCATTTTTATATTTTCCCAGGCAGTGGAAAGAAACTAGACAGCAACCCTGACTAACAATTTTATGTTCCTTGTTCTTGATCAGCTCTTCTCATACAGATTGCATATCATTGGAACTAATACCTTCCTCACAGTTGTGTTAATTTCCTTATTTAACCAGCAATCCAATTCCATTACCTTTTCCTTTTCATCTGTTCTTCTGAAATACTGAATATCCCTGAATATTTAGTTTCCATCCCTGATCACTCTGCAGTCAAGTCTTCTCTGTAAATCCTGACAATGTCATACCTATTTTTATCTGTTTATGCGATTAACTCATCCTTATCTCAGAGGGTAAAGAAGAAATGTTGGCTGAAGGGTATGAGACACTAGCTATGTGGATATCCCTCATGCCTTCATGGACAAGAGAGGAATGAAATGCAAAATACTTGGTAGAAACATGGTCATCCATCCAAGTATGTGGAAGAAAATATAATCTTTCAGAATCCCTGGATACAAGAGTTGTCCGTCTGGACTGGAAAATTGCAAGTATCATTCTGCTTTTTAAGAAGATTGAAAGAGGAAAACCAGGGACTTACAGACCAGTTAGCTTAACATCTGTGGTAGCGAAGTTGTTGCAGTCTATAATCAAGAATAAGGTAACTGAACACCTCAAAGGTTTTCAGTTAATCAAGGAGAAACAGTTGAGCAAGCTGAAGTGAACTGGCATACGAAATGACTGGATTGATCATTTGAGACAGTGGCAGACATTTAAGGATGTATTTCAGAATACTCAAAATAAGTATATTCATATTATGAAGGAAAAAAAATTAAAAGAAGGCTCGCCATCTATGGTTAAATAAATGAGTTTGAGAAAATACCAAACTAAAGGAACAATCATGTAACTTCACAGATATGAGAGGCAGGTCAGAACGTAAAGAATGGCAGAGAATGTCTAAAAGGTTGATCAGGAGGAAGCAATTAGTATATGACTCATCCTAGAGTTTCAAAAGATGTTGCTAATGAGGTTTTAGATGCATATCCAAAGATCACTACATTCAGGAAAGATACCATTAGAATGGAAAGTAACAATTATAACTCCTCTATTCACAAGCAGGTCAGAGACTAGAAGTACTGCAATGAGTAACCCATCTCCTGACTCACCAAAGCCCATCTACCATCTCTAAACCATAAGTCAGGAGTTAGATAGAATATTCTCCATTTGCCTGGATGAGTGCAGCTTCAACATCATTCAAGAAGCTTGGCACCATGCAGAACAAAGAGGTCCACTTGGTTGGCATCACATCCGCAAACATTCACTCCCCCCACCATTGATGCTCAGCAGCAGCAGTCTCTACTATCTACAAGGCTTGAGAGGTAAACTGCTATTGTCAGTAGAAAGCTAGCTGGGTAAGATATACAGATGCACCCTCCTTAAGACTCAAACATCTGATCAAGGTCAACTGAAGGAAATCAGCACAGGTTACACATTCTTTTGGAATGACTGTAGAAAAGAAGAATTAGGTAAGGGATGGCCTAATCGTATTGTCATTACACTATTAATCTAGAGACCCTGGTCATTTTCTGGGGCCCTGGGTTCAAATCCTGCCATGGCAGATGGTTGAATTTGAATTCAATAAATATTGGGAATTAGGAGTTTAATGATGACCATGAAACCATCGCCCATTGTCAGAAAAAACCCATCTGGTTCACTAATGTCCTATAGTGAAGAAAATCTGCTATCCTCACCTGGTCTGTTCTACATGTGACTCCTGAACCACAACAATGCTTTGGATTCTGAACTGCACCCTGGGCAATTAGGGATGGGCAATAAATGCTGGCATGGCCGTTGATACATACAGCCAGTGAATGTGTTAAAAAAAACTTGCACAAATGTGAAGTTGACTTTACTGTCATGACATATGTTGTCAGCAAGTTGACTTGCTTTTGCAGATGTTTTGAAGATCATTTGATGATGTTTGAATTTCCCTCCGTAGTAACAGATCCTGGTGAGGTCAAGGATAAATCCCACAATGACTTTTACTCCATCATTTTGGGAATATGTGCAAGCATGAGCTCTTGTTGTGCAAGGGCAGCATGGTGGATCAGTCATTAGCTGCCTCACAGTGCCGGGGACTCACGTTAGATTCCACCCACGGATGACTATCTGTAGCGTGTTTGCACATTCTCCCAATGTATGCGTGGGTTTCCTCTGGTTTCCTCCCACAGTCCAAAGATGTGCAGGTTAGGTGGGCTGGCCATGCTAAATTGCACATAGTGTCCAGGGATGTGCAGAGTAGGTGGATTAGCCGTGGAGAATGCAGGGTTACAGGGATAGGCTAGGGTGTTGAGTCTAGGTGGGATGCTCTTCGGAGGGTCGGTGTGGACACGATGGACTGAGTGGCCTGCTTCCATGCTATAGGAATTCTATGATTCTTAATCACCAGAAGAGTTTGCCATTTCTTTAACCATGAGAAGAAATCTTGGGTTCAATCCTGTTCTATGTATTGTATCGTTTTAACTGTCAGTTCCAGGCAGAAGAATAGACAAGGTATGTGTGCAATGTGCCTTAATGACTACTGCCCAGTGGCTCTGACCTCCATAATCATGAAGTGCTTTAAGAGGCTGGTCATGGTCCAGATTAACTCCAGCCTCCCTGCCTGCCTTGATCCCTTGCAAGTTGCCTACCAATGAAACAGTTCCACAGCAGACGCCATTTCCCTAGCCCTACACTCATCCCTGGGCCATCTGGATAACAAGAACACCTAAGTCATATTCCTACTCATCAACTACACCTCCGCTTCAACACCATAATCCCCTCCAGACTAATCTCAGAACTCCGAGACCTGGATCTCGACTCCCCACTCTGTAACTGGATCCTCAGCTTCCTGACCCATAGACTGCAATCAGTGAGGATAGACAACTGCACCTCCTCCATGAAACCCCTCAATACTGGAGCCCCCCCAAGGATTTGTTCTAAGCCCCCTACTGTACTCCTTGTAAACCCACAACTGTGTGGCCAAATTCTGAACAAACACCATCTACAAGTTGGCTGATAACACGACCATGGAAGGGCGGATACCAAACAATGATGAGTCCTAATACAAGAAGGAGATAGATGGCTTGGTGACATATTGCAATGATAACAACCTCTCTCTCAATGTCGGCAAAACAAGAGATCTGATCATCGACTTCAGGAAGAAAGGAGGAGGACACGCCCCCATCTACATCAATGGAGCTGAGGTGGAGAGGGTCAAGAGTGTCAAGTTCATAGGAGGGATGATAACTGACAACCTGTCCTGGTCTCCCATGTAAATGCAACAGTCAAGAAGGTACAACAACGCCTCATTTTCCTTGGGCAGCTTAGGAAATTTGGCATGTCCATAAGGTCCCTCACCAAATTTCACAGATGCACAACAGAAAGCATGCTATCTGGGTGCAAAATGAACTGCTCTGCCCAGGGCCATAAGGAACTACAGAAAGTTGTGTGCACAGCCCAGGCCATCATGGGTGCCAACCTCCTATCCATCGACTCTATTTATATTTCTCGTTGCTGTGGAAAGGCTGCTAACATCATCAAAGACCCATTGCACCTTGGCAATGCTCTCCTACAACCTCTCCTGTCAGGCAGAAGATGCAGAAGCTTGAACACACACCAACAGGTTCACGAACAGAGTTTCAATGTCTTAAGGCTCAAACAGATAGTCACAAAGGAATCTCTTTCAGTGAAAATGGACATTAACTGCATTAAAGATGACTATTGGGCAAATTCAAGGTATAGTACTCCACTGTCCTGAAAGCCGTTGGCCCAACTTCTCATAAACTTCAAAATGGTCTTGATGAAAACAACAGACAATTCAGAACCAATGGAGGGAAAATATGATTGACCTCAATGACAAATCAGCAATCTTTAAAGCTTAATGCCTAAAAATATTTATTCTTCAGGGGAAACTCAGAGAAATGCAAGAACATTTCTAAATCAAAAAAAAACCGTTCTTCAGTTCTATGCAGACCAGAAAGACTGGAAGAAATTATGGGAAGGTGATGGCATAGTGGTATTATTTGCTGGACTGTTATTCCAGAGACCCAGATAATGTTCTGGGGACTTGGGTTCAAATCCTGCCATGGCAGATGGTGGAATTTGAATTTAATAAATATCTGGAATTAATCTAATGATGACCATGAATCGATTGTTGGAAAAACCCATCTGGTTCAATAATTTCCTTTAGGGAAGGAAACTGCTATCCTTACATGGTCAGGCCTACATGTCACTCCAGAACCACAGCAATGTGGTTGACTCTTAACCGCCCTCTGGGCAATAAATGCTGACCAGCCAGCGTTGCTTTCATCCTGTGAACAAATGAAATAAAATTGTAGGATGCTTCGAAATATGGCTACAGGCGTCAGTTTGCTAGGTTTATCACCAAACCTTGTGTCAATGGGTTAACACTGCTCCCAGAAATGGCCTAAATTCTAGAAAGACAGACAGAATACTTTAAACACATCCTTCATCCAGCCTTCCTCCAGCAATGAAGAATCAATCATCAGTCAGCCACAGCTTGCAGGTAGCTGCTGTTTTGATGACCCTCCCACACTGTTAGAGATGGTGGATGCAACCAGACCCCTGTCTTGAGGAGCTGATGCTATCTCAACCAAGGTCTACAATGCTGGAGATTAATACATAGTCAGGAAGCTCACCGAACCCTATCAGTCTATAGAGATTCTTGAGGAGCAAGGAAACAGCTCACAACAATACAAAATGCTTCAATTGTCTACTTATACAAGTAGAAAGAAACTTGCTGTTTCAGAAAAAGTCAAGTAACTGCTGATATGGCATTTGCAGATGGACAACTCAAGAGAAACAGCACAGAATTTACAAGGAACATTGGTCACAGGGTGAAATTCCATGGGTCTCTCTCTCTTTCTCCACACAGCCACTGAGTTACATCTGCAGCTTTTTTTTTAATGTCTGCAGTACTTCAGGGTTCTGATCTGTAGTCATGCAAGAAGCTGAATGGCCTACTCCTGCTCCTCTTTATTTTATTTTGACCTATTCCCACTCAGTAATGGAACTAAACTGGACAGGTGCATTAGCATGAACCACCTTCAGCACATTTTTCTTTGGCATGCTTTTTGATGCTGTCCATGCGCAGATGCTGGTAATAAAATCAGTATTGTATAGACAGGAAGCTAATCTATGTGAGACAACTCCAGGCAGAGATGAAGGTCTCCAAGGACATACTTCTCAATTTCCTGTTTGTCCATGTCTGTATGCCAACTGCCAATGCAGAGATAAACTTGAGATGTTATATCAACTTGTTCTCCAATGCATACAATAACATTGGCCTGATAATCAACCAAAAAAATGTTCTGGAAATCACTATCTCAAGCCAAAGGCTTCAGTCCATGCAAAAAAATCTTGTCAGCAACGGATACATTAACTTTGTTTGGCAAAACAGTCTCTTGAGCTGCCTATATTGACAATGAGACTTATGCAATAATTAACAAGGCAAATGTTCAGTAGACTTTTAATATAAGTTTGGGAATGAGGAGGAGATGTCTGCTGACAAAAATGAAACTCTATAGAGCAATAGTCCTGCCTACTCTGCTATGCAAATGCAGGCCTTGGACAGTGTACCAGCTTTATGTCAAGAATCTCCAACATTTCTTGCCGGGTATGGAAGGTTTGAGTTATAAGGAGAGGCTGGATTGGCTAGGAGTTGAGAGATGACCTTATAGAAGTTTATAAAATCATGATGGGTATACATAGGGCTCATGGTAGTTGTCTTTTCTCTAGCATGGGGGACTTCAAGACTAGGGGGCACATTTTTAAGGTGAGAAGAGAGAGATTGTGGGTCTGTTTGGGTTTTATCCGGATGCTCTGGTTTCCTCCCACAGTCCAAAGATGTGCAGGCTAGGTGAATTGGCCGTGCTAAATTACCCTGTAGTGTTCAGGAATGTGTAGATTAGGTGGGTTGCTCTGAAGATCGGTGTGGATATGTTGGGCCAAAGGGCCTGTTTCCACACTGTAGGGATTCTATGAAAAATTCTATGAATTTAAAAAAAGCCATGGGGGCAGGTTTTTACACAGAGGGTTGTTCGTGTGTGGAATGAACTTCCTGAGGATGTGGGTACAATTACAACATTTAAAAGACATTTGGATAAGCACATAAATAGGAAAGGTTTGGAAGGATATGGGCCAGGAGCAGGCAGGTGCGACTAATTTAGTTTGGGATTATGTTTGGCATGGACTGGTTGGGCCAAAAGGTCTGTTTCCATGCTGTATGACTCTATGACTTTGCATTTGAGGTGCCTTCAGATGCTTCTGCAAATCAGATGGCAGGAGAAAATACCATGGCATGCCAAAAATCCACATAATGAGGCGACCAACACTGAGATGGGCCAGTAATGTAGCCAGAATGGCTGATGTTTGCTTACCGAAGCAAACCTCTTGTGAAGAAACTGAGTTTTGGATGTGCTACCATGGAAGTCAAAGAAAACACTTAAAAGACTGTCTGAATGCTTCATTTGGGAGTTTTGATATCAACTTCATGACCTGAAGGATATTTGCCTGTGAATGGGACTCGTGTAGCAGCCAAATTAAAAACAATTCTTCCTCATTTGAAAACATGCACAGATCAGAGGCAGGGAGAAGAGGAAATCCTGAACTGACTATCCATCTAAACAACATCTTGGTACTCTGCCCAGTTAGCAGCAGAATCAGCTAAATGCAGATGACTTTTAGCAGAGACTTCTATTTGAGACTCTACCACACACTACAGGTGATGAACATGGGGATCTTCATCTCAAAGAACACGCAAGAGGGAAAATGTATAGCTGATAACCAAATTCCTCAGCACATGCTAAAAACAGTAAGTTTATATTACATCCAATAGGTAGCAGATTGTGCGCAGTAAATTACTGCCTGATTTTAACTGCCTGTCCATCTAATTGCTTGGAGCTCTGTGGTAGCATATTACAAACATAATAAGCTTCAGAAATCAACATTTAGTTGGAATTTTTCAGGGCAATTTTAAAAGTAAATGAAAGTGCTTTCAGTAAACAATTCATTTTCTTACAGAGATAGAGGAACTGCAGATGCTGGAGAATCCGAGACAACGAGGTGCAAGGCTGGATGAACACAGCAGGCCAAGCAGCATCATAGGAGCAGAGAGGCTGACGTTT
>NW_025973316.1:7825-9148 GCF_021869965.1 Rhincodon typus
GGGGAGGGGAAGGGGGTTTTGAAATAAATAGGGAGAGAGTGGGAGGCGGATAGAAGAGGGATAGAGGAGAGGATAGGTGGAGAGGAAACAAACAGGTCGAAGAGGCGGGGATGGGGCCAGGAAAGGTGAGTGTAGGTAGGGAGTTAGGAAGGGGATAGGTCAGTCCAGGGAGGACGGACAGGTCAAGGGGGCGGGATGAGGTTGGTCGGTAGGAGATGGAGGTGCGGCTTGGGGTGGGAGGAGGGGATAGGTGGGAGGAAGAACAGGTTAGGGAGGCAGGGACGAGTTGGACTGGTTTTGGGATGCGGTGGGGGGAGGGGAGATTTTGAAACTTGTGAAATCCACATTGATACCATTGGGCTGCAGGGTTCCCAAGCGGAATATGAGTTGCTGTTCCTGCAACCTTCGGGTGGCATCGTTGTGGCACTGCAGGAGGCCCAGGATGGACATGTCGTCTGAGGAATGGGAGGGGGAGTTGAAATGGTTCGCGACTGGGAGGTGCAGTTGTTTGTTGCGAACCGAGCGTAAGTGTTCTGCAAAGCGGTCCCCGAGTCTCCGCTTGGTTTCCCCGATGTAGAGGAAGCCACACCGGGTACAGCGGATGCAGTATACCACATTGGCAGATGTGCAGGTGAACATCTGCTTGATGTGGAAAGTCTTCTTGGGGCCTGGGATGGGGGTGAGGGAGGAGGTATGGGGGCAGGTGTAGCACTTCCTGCGGTTGCAGGGAAAAGTGCCGGGTGTGGTGGAGCTGGAGGGGAGTGTGGAGCGGACAAGGGAGTCACGGAGAGAGTTGTCCCTCCGGAAAGCAGATAAGGGTGGGGAGGGAAAGATGTCTTTGGTGGTGGGGTCGGATTGCAGATGGCGGAAGTGTCGGAGGATGATGCGTTGGATCCGGAGGTTGGTGGGGTGGTACGTGAGGACGAGGGGGATTCTTTTTTGGTTTTTATTGCGTGGACGGGGTGTGAGGGATGAGGTGCGGGAGATGTGGGAGACACGGTTGAGGGCGTTCTCGACCACCGAGGAGGGGAAGTTACGGTCCTTGAAAAACGAGGACAACTGAGATGTACGGGAGTGGAATGCCTCATCCTGGGAGCAGATGCGGCGGAGGCGAAGGAATTGGGAATAGGGGATAGCATTTTTGCAGGAAGGTGGGTGGGAGGAGGAGTATTCTAGGTAGCTGTGGGAGTCGGTGGGCTTGAAATGAATATCGGTTTCTAGGTGGTTGCCCGATATGGAGACAGAGAGGTCCAGGAAGGGGAGAGAGGTGTTAGAGATGGTCCAGGTAAACTTAAGGTTGGGGTGGAAGGTGTTAGTGAAGTG
>NW_025973317.1:0-9148 GCF_021869965.1 Rhincodon typus
ACCGTGCATGCTGTCTGCTACACATTACCAGCAATGATGAGGGGCAAACTGTCAATTCAAAGATGACGTCTCCTCAGTCATCAGTTTCTATTCTCTTTCTGACTGAAGACAGCCTTTGGACTCAAGAAGCAGGATGTCATGGGATGCAAACAGCAACATCTGCTTCCTTTCTTTGCATCTGTGGCACTGCTCTGCCACAGTCTTTCTATACTAATTTTAGAGAGGTGACCTCTGAAAGATGTACAAATTTCAAACAGGACTGGGCGTTGTTGATGGAGGGAGGATCTTCTTGATGGTGGAGGAGTCCAGAGACAAAAGGTCACAATCTAAGAAGACAGGCTGAACTATTTCAGACTGAAATGAGTAGAAATGTCTTGACCCAAAATGGTAAGTTGGTGGAATTCATGCTCACAGAAAGCAGTTGAGGCCAGAACAGTGATTTCAACAAGAGGTTTGTGGGAAGCAAACAACTATTGACACTTCCGAACAAACCAAAGACAATGACACAGTCTCTGTTCCAAGTGCTGCTGCAGCTCACAAACATTCTGTTAAATGCAGTTATCAATGTTGTTATACATGCCAATTTTAATCTTTAATGAAATACAAAGAAGCAGTGTGTTGTACTAAAGTCAAAATTTTTCATACGATCATAGAATCCCTACAGTGTGGAAACAGGCCCTTCGGCCCAACAAGTCCACACCGACCCACACAGCATCCCATCCAGACCCATTCCCCTATAAACCCACCTCATCTACACATCCCTGAGCACTATGGGTAATTTAGCATGGCCAATCCACCTAGCCTGCACAGCTTTGGACTGTGGGAAGAAACCGGAGCACACGGAGGAAACCCACGCAGACATGGGGAGAATATGCAAACTCCACACAGACAGTCACCCGAGGAGGGGGTTTAACCCGGGTCCCTGGCACTGTGAGGCAGCAGTGCTAACCACTGAGCCACTGTGCCGTTTCCTTTACCTATGAGCTTCACTCGATGACACCCTGGTCCAGAAAGATTTCCTGTCATTGACAAAGGCAGTTTATTTCCCAAACCATTAGAGTTTCAGTCAACTGGCTGAAAATATCCCTTCCTCCCTTCTCAAGTGGGAAAACTCCTTGAGAGATTTTATTCTCAGGTAGTTATTGTGCAACAGTGCAAGCTTGATGAACTGAATGGTCTCTACCAGTGCTGCAAATTGCATCATTTTGCCTGTTGGTTTGTGATGTTGGAGATCATTGTTTGAAAAAATGGTAAAATCTGAGAGAAACCAAAGGTTTAACAGAGCAAAGAGATCGGGAGGACACAGTGTGGAATTGATATAACGGAGATCAGGATGTAGCAGTAGTTAAAAAAAATATTGGATATATTTGCATTTGACAAATAAAAGAAACTCAAGGTGACCTGGAGACATTAAGGACTGCAGATGCTGGAAGCCTGAGTTGCAAAGTGTGAGACTGGCAAAGCACAGCACGTCAGATAGCATCAGAGGAGCAGGATGAGCTGTCCTAACAAAGGGTTTCGGCCCAAAGTGTTGACTTTGTGGCTCCTCTGATGCTGTCTGACCTGCTGTGCTTTTCCAGTCTCACACAATAAACTTAAGGGTACCTGACAGTTTTCTGTCATTTATATAAATGATTTGGACGTGAATATAGGAGGTATGATAACAACACTTGTAAAATGACATCAAAATTGGTTGTCTCGTGGACATTCAAGAAAGGTACCTCAGAGAAGAACAGGACCTTGAACAAATGGGCAAATGGACTGACAAGTGGCAACTGGAGTCTAATGTCAATAAACGTGAGGTGCTGCATTTTGGTCGGGCAGGACTTACACACTTCCCAGTTGACAAACAGGCCTTGGGGTGCAGGTTCATTGTTCCTTGCATGTGGAGTCACAGGTAGACTGAGTGGGGAAGGCAACGTTTGGTATGCTTGTCTTTATTGATCAGTGCATTGAGTAGAGGAGTTGGGCCGTCATATTGCAGCGGTACAAGATATTGAATCAGCCCCTGTGGCATACGCTGTTCAATTCTGGCCTCCATGCGACAGGAAAGATTTTGTGAAACTTGAAAGGGTACAGAACATATTTACAAGGATGTTGCCAGGGTTGGAGGCTTAGAGCTACATGGAGAGGCTGAATAGGCTGGGACTGTTTTCCCTGGAGCATCGGAGGCTGAGGGGGACTGTATAGGAGTTTGAAAATCATGATGGGTATCAATAGGGTGAATAGCCATGGTCTTTTCCGCAGGGCAGGGGTGTCCAAAACTAAAGGGGATAAGTTGAAGGTGAGAGGTGAAAGATTTAAATAGGACTAACGGGCAATTATTTCATCGAGAGTGGTACAGGTACAGAATGAGCAGCCAAAGGTGGCGGTGAGGCTGGTACAATTACAACATTTAAGGGGTCTTTGGATGGGTGTATGAATAGAAGCATTGAGAGGGATATGGGCCAAACGTCGGCAACAGGAACTAGATTAACTTAGGATATCTGATCAGCATGGACAAGTTGGACCAAAGGGTGTAGTTCTGTGCTCTATGACTGTCACAGCTTTCTGTGTCATAACTTAATTAAGCAATTTGTGCATATTGGTTCAACGGTCCCTGCCTACAGGATTCATTGAGACAATCATTTCACTCATGAGGATTTCCCAATTGTCAATATCTCTCTCTTTTCAGGTTTTTTCCCCGCTTCCTTGTCAGAAGCAATAGAATGAATGGTTCACAAATTCAGCATAGAAGCAATTGCTTGCAAGAACTTGTGGGGGAAACTAAATTGTCTTTCTTCTGGTTTTAGTTCACTTTCACTCTAGAGAAAAGGAGTTGATCTCAATTTCCAGAGGTCTGATGACTTCTGGTGAAAATCATTCACACTGAAAAGCTGTTCAGCTTCCTGGGAGCCAAACACAGTTGTTGGCAGCAGGAAGGCCTTTGTCATTGAAAACAGGTCACCATTCCATAGATCATTCAGCCACTTGTTGCATCTTGTACACTCCCCACGTTGCCACATCGTCTGAAACAAACACAACCACCACCAACACCACAAACCCAAAGCTCCAAACCTCAAACTGGGCCTCTTCTGGAGTACTGTATGCAGTTTTGGTCACCCTGCCACAGCAAAGACTTTACTAAATTGGAGAGGTTTCAGGAAACATGTATCAGGATGTTGCTTGGAATGAGGGGCTTCAGTTATAAAAAATGGCTGGATAGGCTGGAACATTTTCCACTGCAGCATTGAAGATTGAGGAGTGACCTTACAGAGGTTTGTAAAATCTGTGGGGCCTGGATGAGGTAAATCGCAATGGTCCTAAAAAGCAGAGGGTATATTTTTAAGGTGAGAGTTTTAAGTTTTAAAAAGGACATGGAGGCAACTTCTTCTTTTACACAGAGAGTGGTTCGTGTGGAATGAACTGACAGAGGAAGTCATGGATGCAGGTATAGCTACAACATTGAAAAGACAATGGGATCAAGACATATTGGGGAGGCAATGGCCCAGTGGTATTATCACTGGAATGTAAAATCCAGAAACCCAGGTAATGGTCTGGCAACCTGCATTCGAATCTTGCAACGGCAGATGCTTGGGTAAAACCCATCTAGTGGCTCAGGTCAATAAATGCTGACCTAGGCAGCGACACGCTCATGCCCCAAATGAATTTTTGAAAATATCTCAAGAAAACGTTTGGCTAGCTATGGGCCAAAGACAGCCAAGTGGTACCTGTTTAGTGTGGGACAGGGTCAACATGGAGTAGTTGGACCGAAAGGTCTGTTTTTATGCTCGATGAATTTGGGCGGCGGGGGGAGGAAAGGAGTGCGAAAATCACCTGCGTGGGGGTTGAAGGGTGCAGTGCAGAGATGGATTGATAGAAACTTGGGGGCGGGAGGGGGGAAACAGAGAGAGAGAGACGGACCTGTGCAGGGGCGGATACGGACCAGGGGGTGAGGGGAAGGGTAAATTGCGGACAGAGACTGTAGGAGGGGCTCGGGAGTGAGAGAGAGAGGGACTGACGGACAGATCGAGTGACGGGGGCGGGACAAATTCATCCCAGCCATAACCACCCCATCAATCTGCTTTCGATCAACAGTAAAATAATGGAAGGTGTCACTACCAATGCTATCGAGCAGCCATTGCTCAGCAAAAACTTGTTCAGTGATGCTGAGTGGTTCATACATGCAGAAAACACAGTGTACCCTCCGATTTCTCAGTGGACCCTCTATCCCATCACATCAGTAAATGCAATGCCTTCCAATTTCACAACGACACACTATCGTCTCATCTGAGGGAGAAGGGCAGAGATGGACCATAAGGAGTGATGCAGGAGGGAACGGTTGTCAGTGGGGTTGGGGAAGAGTGGAGGGCACAGTGCAGAGATAGACCAGAGGCTCACAAACCTCCAACACTACTTCATATGATCAGAAGGAATAGGGGGAAACGAAGACCACTCAGCCCCTCGAGCTTTCTCTGCCATTTAACAACGTCATGGCTGATCTGACTGTGACCTCAAATCCACATTAGAGTCCATTTCCCTATGTCTGTAGATCAGACCACCTCTGTTGATCTCCCCACAGGTTCTCATTTCTCAGAATACTGGTCCTCCAAATCAAAGGTGAACAGACTGAATCCATTGACTTACGCCCCTTTTCCCCAGTTGCAAACTCCCCCCGTCTCTTCGGCAAATTACAATACTTAACCAGATCAGGAAATTTTATTTGACTTGAACTGAGTGCCTGGCCCCATTACCAAGGCTACCTCCAAGACACTGCCCAGCTTTCCTGCACGTCTGTTACTGTAACTGTCATCCATGCCTTTTCTGGGGATCAGTTCGCTCAGTTGGCTGGTTTGTAATGCGAACAGTGTGGATTCAATTCTGGCTGGGGTTACCATGAAAATCTCCCCTTCTCAATCTTTTCCCTCGCCTTAGGCATAGTCACCCTCAGGTTAAACCACCACCA
The DNA here is from genome assembly GCF_021869965.1 of Rhincodon typus. Taxonomy (NCBI): domain Eukaryota; kingdom Metazoa; phylum Chordata; class Chondrichthyes; order Orectolobiformes; family Rhincodontidae; genus Rhincodon; species Rhincodon typus. The sequence continues at coordinate 4,946 of NW_025973317.1, forward strand.
GTCATTTCTCTGCAATGATAAGCGGCCCTGGAGTCCAATAGGATTTGACCTTCATTTTGTTAACTCTAGATCTGATTATTTCCAATGCTCTTCTCTCTGTCCTCCTCCTATGGGTTTTCTGTAAACTTGAGCTCGTCAATAATTCGACTAAATTGATCGTAATATGCACTTTATCTCGTTCACTGCCACACCTGCTCTGGATATGCTCAATTTCAAAATTCTTTTGCATTTTCAAAACCTTCCATGGCTTCACTTCTTTCTATCTTTGTAATTTCTCCCAGCTCCACGAACCTACAAGATTTCTGCGACTTGCAAATTCTGGTGTCTTGCACAATTACAAATTTTATCACTCCGTCATTGGCTGCCGAGATTCTCACCTCTGGAATTCCATTCCTAAACCTTTCCACCTCACTATTCAAACATACGAATGAACACATGAATTAGGAGCAGGATTAAGACTTCGTTAGCTGCTCTGCGATTCAACATGATCATGGATACCTTAACAATCTCACCTAATCATGACCCTCTTAACCCTTATCACTGTCCCCTTTAAACTGCTCCTCAAATCTGACGTTCCTCTAATTTTTCTGGCTGTTACATGGACCTCTGAAACCTACGTGCGCCAGCAGCTTGCAATGTGGTACGTCAGCACACCAATCATTGCCCAAAACCAACCTCTTTTTGACCACATTCTATTTGAATAAAATCCCTTCTCCTGACCATGTCCGTGCTATTGCATTTATTTTACATTATTAAAAGCGCACTAAATGCACAAGCAGTCAGATGGATTAGCTGTTTTGCAGCTAAAAATCTCAAGATTAATGCAGTGTCTCTGTGATACCATTGCTATCTATACCAGGCTAATCCTGTTTGCTATCGTTAATTTCACTGCATCTTAACCCCAAACTAAACTGGTTCCAAGTGCCAGAGATAGTAGGAACTGCAGATGCTGGAGAATCCGAGACAACAAGGTGCAGGGCTGGATGAACACAGCAGGCCAAGCAGCATCATAGAAGCAGAAAGGCTGACGTTTTGGGCCTAGATCCTTCATCAGAAAAGGGGGAGGGGAAGGGGGTTCTGAAATAAATAGGGAGAGAGTGGGAGGCAGATAGAAGATGGATAGAGGAGAGGATAGGTGGAGAGGAAACAAACAGGTCGAAAAGGCGGGGATGGAGCCAGTAAAGGTGAGTGTAGGTGGGGAGTTAGGGAGGGGATAGGTCAGTCCAGGGAGGACGGACAGGTCAAGGGGGCGGGATGAGGTTAGTAGGTAGGAGATGGGGGTGCGGCTTGAGGTGGGAGGAGGGGATAGGTGGGAGGAAGAACAGGTTAGGGAGGCGGGGACGAGCTGGACTGGTTTTGGGATGCGGTAGGGGGAGGGGAGATTTTGAAGCTTGTGAAATCCACATTGATACCATTGGGCTGCAGGGTTCCCAAGCGGAATATGAGTTGCTGTTCCTGCAACCTTCGGGTGGTATCGTTGTGGCACTGCAGGAGGCCCAGGATGGACATGTCGTCTGAGGAATGGGAGGGGGATTTGAAATGGTTCGTGACTGGGAGGTGCAGTTGTTTATTGCGAACCAGGCATAGGTGTTCTGCAAAGCGGTCCCCGAGTCTCTGCTTGGTTTCCCCGATGTAGAGGAGGCCACACCGGGTACAGCGGATGCAGTATACCACATTGGCAGATGTCCAGTTGAACATCTGCTTGATGTGGAAAGTCTTCTTGGGGCCTGGGATGGGGGTGAGGGAGGAGGTATGGGGGCAGGTGTAGCATTTCCTGCGGTTGCAGGGAAAAGTGCCGGGTGTGCTGGGGCTGGAGGGGAGTGTGGAGCGGACAAGGGAGTCACGGAGAGAGTGGTCCCTCCGGAAAGTAGATAAGAGTGGGGAGGGAAAGATGTCTTTGGTGGTGGGGTTGGATTGCAGATGGCGGAAGTTTCGGAGGATGATGCGTTGGATCCGCAGGTTGGTGGGGTGGTACATGAGGACGAGGGGGATTCTTTTTTGGTTCTTATTGCGTGGACGGGGTGTGAGGGATGAGTTGCGGGAGATGTGGGAGACATGGTTGAGGGCGTTCTCGACCACTGAGGAGGGGGAAGTTACGGTCCTTGAAAAACGAGGACAACTGAGATGTACGGGAGTGGAATGCCTCATCCTGGGAGCAGATGCGGAGGAGGCGAAGGAATTGGGAATAGGGGATGGCATTTTTGCAGGAAGGTGGGTGGGAGGAGCAGTATTCTAGGTAGCTGTGGGAGTCGGTGGGCTTGAAATGAATATCGGTTTCACAAGCTTCAAAATCTCCCCTCCCCCTACCGCATCCCAAAACCAGTCCAGCTCGTCCCCGCCTCCCTAACCTGTTCTTCCTCCCACCTATCCCCTCCTCCCACCTCAAGCCGCACCCCCATCTCCTACCTACTAACCTCATCCCGCCCCCTTGACCTGTGCATCCTCCCTGGACTGACCTATCCCCTCCCTAACTCCCCACCTAGACTCACCTTTACTGGCTCCATCCCCGCCTCTTCAACCTGTTTGTTTCCTCTCCACCTATCCTCTCCTCTATCCATCTTCTATCCGCCTCCCACTCTCTCCCTATTTATTTCAGAACCCCCTTCCCCTCCCCCTTTTCTGATGAAGGGTCTAGGCCCGAAACATCAGCCTTTCTGCTCCTATGATGCTGCTTGGCCTGCTGTGTTCATCCAGCCCTGCACCTTGTTGGTTCCAAGTGCCTGCGCTTGGCCCATATCCTTCCAAACATTCTTTATTCATGGACTTATCCAACTGTCTTTTGAACGCTGTAACTTCACCCGCATCCACCACTTCCTCTGGAGTTCAAACCACATCAAAACAACCCTGTGTATAAAAAGTTGCTCCACATGTCTTTTTTAAAAAAAAAATCTTTCTCCTCTTACCGGAAAAATATGCCCCCAAGTCTTGAAATCCCCCACTTTAGGGAAGAGACACCTTTCATTCATCTTATCTTTCTCCCTCATGATTTTATAAACCTCTATTAGGTCTCCTCAACCTCCTACGTTCCAGGGAAAAAAAAAAATCCAGCCTATCCAGCCCCTCCCTTCAACTGAAACCCTCCATTCCCGGAAACATCCTGATAAAACTCTTCTGAACCCTCTTTAGTTTTAAAATATCCATTCTATAACAGGGTGACCAGAACTGGACACAGTAGTCTAGAAAAGACCTCATCAACGTCCTGGAGATCCTCAATATGATGTCCCAACTCCTGTGCTCAATGGTCAAATCAATAAAGTCAAGCATGCTAAATGCCTTCTTAACCACCACGCCTTTTATATTCTCATCTAAATAATTCATATAAGTGGCAAACAAAAGTGAACCCAGCACCGATCCCTGTGGAACACTTCTGGTCACAGGCCTGCAGTGTGAAAAATAACCCTTCACCATCATTCTCTGTCTCCTGCCATTAAGCCAATTTTGTATCCAATTGGTAAGCTGACCCCGAATCCCATATGATCTAATTTTCCTAATCAGTCTACCATGTGGAGCCTTGTCAAAAGTATTTACCGCAGTCCAAGTAAACATCATCTACCGGTCTGCTGTCATCCATCTTCTCGGTTATTTTTTCATAGAATCACGACAGTTTGCAAGCAGGCCATTCAGCCCATCCAGTCCACACTGACACTCTGAAGATTATCCCACTCCCCTAAGCTGTACCTGTAAGCCACCAGAAGAGGCAAGGGGGAAAGGCAGATCGCACAGGTTTCCCTGTGGCCACTCCCCTCAATAACAGGTATACAGCTTTGGATACTGTTGTTGGGGGAGTGTGGTGGGGTGTGACCTTTCAATGGGCTAGCAGCAGCAGCAGTGAGGTCATTAGCACTATGTCCGGCTCTGAGCCTCAGAGGGAAAGGGTCCAGTCAGACAGAGCCATACTGAAAGGGGTCTCAATTGTGAGGGGACAGACAGGAGGAGATTCTATGACTGCAGAAGAGACACCAGGAAGGTGCCAGGGTCAAGGATGTCTTTGAATGGTTGCATCACATTGTGAAGGGAGACGCTGAACAGCCAGAGGTCATTGTGCACATCGGTATCAATGACATAGGTAGACAAAGGGATGGGGTCCTGCGAAACGAGTATAGGGAGTGAGGTAAGAAGTTAACAAGTAGGACCTCAAGGGTAGTCATCTCAGGATTGCTCCCAGTGCCACGTGCCATTGAGGATAGAAACAGAAAGATAGGC
>NW_025973318.1:0-9147 GCF_021869965.1 Rhincodon typus
TGCTTGGCCTGCTGTGTTCATCCAGCTCTACACCTTGTTATCTCAGATTCTCCAGCATCGGCAGTTCCTACTATCTCGGAAATAATTGGCAGACAGTTATCTTAGAAGCAGAAGGGAAATACCTGCTTATGTTGAAGGGAAGCTAAAAAGTTTACGGATCATTTGCACAGGGGCCTGCAGTGAAAATGCACCACCAGGAACGAAAGGGGTTAAGTTTTGAAGACAGTTGCACACTAGCTTTATACATCTTAAAGTGCAGAAGATTAAAGATGATCTAACTAAGATGTTGAAGATGATTAAAGAAGTTGATAGGGTATATAGGGAAAAAAACATTTCCTTTTGTGAAGGAGTCCAGAATCAAACCTGAGAAATGTTAGAAGTGTAGGAAATGTGGGAAAATGTGCAATTGTTCCTTGGCAGGAAGAATAAAAATAAACACATTATTACTGAAACATAGAATGATTAACTGCAAAATTCTGAGCTGGAGTTAGGTCTAGGTGTTCAAGTATATGAGTCACAAAATATTAAGATGCAGGTATAGTAAGTAGTCAAGAATGCTAACATAATGTGCTTTTTTTTATTACAAGAGGAATTGAGCAGAAAAGTAATTTCCAAAGAAGAGTCATTGGACTTGAAAAATATTCACTGTTTCTTTCTGCAAAGATGCTATGAGACCTGCTGAGTTTCTCTAGCATTCTCTGCATGTGTTTCAGATTTCCAGCATCCATAGTATTTGCATTCATAAAAGTACAGATGTCATGCTTTAGATATACAGTGAGACCATATTTAGGTCAGAGATGATGAAATTTTTTTTCTCGCAGAGTGTTGTGCGACTTGGAACTCTCTGCCTCAGAAGAGAGGTGGAGTTGAGGTCATTGAATATTTTTCAGTATAAGGTTGATAGATTCTTGTTAGGCCAGAGAATCAAAGGTTATGGGCATTGAAAGGAATGTGGAATTTGAAACGCAAATTTATTCAAAGGAGGAACTGGCTCAACGGTCTAAATGACATTCTTCTGCTGCTAATTGGTATGTTCATAATAGGTTTTAAAGATGAAAGTCGGGGGACAGATAGGCTAAAATGACACAAGTGTGTGCTATTCAGGACCAAAGAGAATGGTAATAGTGCAAAAAAAAACAGCAGAAGTGTTACCATCTGAAAAGGAAGACAAGAGAGAAACAGAAACATTAATAAAATGAAACAAAATCGGGCATCAGCGATTCTTGCCTGACCTGGTGAGTGTTCCCAGCATAATTTTTTTTATTCATTCATGAGATTTCTATGGCTGGGCCAGCATATATTGTCCATCTGTATTTGCCTTTGAGGAGGTGATGGTGAGTTGCCTTCTTGAACTGCTGCAGTCCATTTTGGTGTGGGTCAACTTATAATGCAGTTGAGGCAGGATTCCAGGATTTTGACCCACTGATACTGAAGGAATGCTGATATATTTCCAAGTCAAGATGGTGAGAAGCTTGGAGGGGAACCTGCAGATGATGGTGGTGTTTCCATACATCTGCTGCCCTTGTCCTCTAGATTGTAGTGATCATGGGTTTGGAAGATGCCGACTAAGGAGCTTTGGTGAGTTTCTGCTGTGCAACTTGTCGATGTTACACACTGCTGCTATCATTGTGAAACGGTGCTGAAAATTGTGCAGTTACCTGCAAACATTTCCACTTCAGATCTTATGATGGAGGGAAGGTCATTGATGAAGCAGCTGAAGATGGTTGAGCTGAGAACACTACCCTGAGGAACTCCTGCCGAGTTATCCTAAAGCTGAGATGACTGGCTTCCAAGAACAACAACCACCTTCCTTTGGGGCCTCTGGAGGAGGTTGAGATGGTTCATCTACTCAACAGTTCTGGCTGAGGATTATTGAACATACCTCAGCCTTATCTTTTGTACTGGTGTACTGGGCTTCCCATTATCAAGGATCATATACTATGTATCCTCCCATCATGAGTTGTTTCACTGTCCACTACCATTCATGACTAGATGTGCAGAGTTTAGTAATGAGTCACCCACAATTATTGCTCTATTCTTTTTAACATGCTTCTTTTATTTATTGATTTATGCTCTTTCCCATAGAGTGACTACTGTTTTGGAAGCTCTACGCTACTCCTACCAATGTCTTTTTTTCCTTTGCTGTTTTTTACCTCCTCCAAATGGATTCCATATCATCTGAGCCTAGATCATCTCTCACAACTGTCATCATTTAATCTTTTATTAATAGTGCTACCCACCACCTTTTCTATCCCGCCTGTCTCTCTGAAAGGTCAAATATCCCTGGACGTCAAGTTTTCAGTTTTGATCTCCTTACAACCATATTGAAGAAGGGGACAAAGACTGGCAAAGAAATACTTGTATTCCTAAAGCACCATTCACCACCTTAGGATGTCCCAAATTAACTTTCAGCCTGCAGTTAAATCGTATTGAAGTCTTGTCACCGGTGTCATGCGGTAAACATGGTTGTATGTAGCAAACTCCCACGAATGCCAATGTGATGATGACTAGATAAGCTACTGTTTCAGTGATATTTGAGTGATAAATATCAACAAGGTCACCAGGGTAGCTCCCCTGATGTGGTTTCCTGGACATTCATTTGTCAGGGCAAACAGAGTTTCGCTTCCATGTTTCACGGAAAAGATGGAATTTCATTGTAGAGACTGCACCTCAGACAGTGCAGCACTCCCCAGAGAAAGGATCAGTGCAAATATTTTTGAGCTGTGCATTTTTGTGATCTGGAATATGCTGTCTGAAAGAGTGATAAGAGTAGATTCAAAATTAACTTTTAAAATGGATCTGGATAAATATTTGAAGGTTTTTTTTAGATACAGACAACTTGGTTCAATTGAATCTCTTAATCAAAATAAAGAGTGTAGGGGCATTCTTAAGAGAAAAATCAAGAGGCAAAAAAGGGATATGAGATAGCATTGGCAGATAAGCTAAACGATAATCCAAAGAGAATTCTACAAATACATTAAGAGCAAGAGGGTAACTAGAGAGAGGTTTAGGCCCCTTAAAGATCAAGGAGGTAATCTTTGTGTTGAATTCTAGGAGATGGGAGAGATACTAAATGAATAGTTTGTGTCAGTTTTTACTGTGGAGAAAGAAATGGAGTCGAGAGAATGCAGAGAAATAATCTTTGATGTTTTAAAAACATTTCATATTACAGAAGAGGACGTTTGTGAGGCCTTAGAGAATATAATATAAAAACTGAAAGAACTGCGGATGCTGTAAATCAGGAACAAAAACAAAGTTGCTGAAAAAGCTCAGCAAGTCTAGCAGCATCTGTGAAGGAGAAAACAGAGTTAACGTTTCGGGTCCGATGACCCTTCCTCAGAACTGTTTTCTCCTTCACAGATGCTGCCAGACCTGCTGAGCTTTTCCAGCTACTTTGTTTTTGTTATTAGAGAATATAAAGCTGGGTAAATCTCCAGGATCTGATCTAATGTATCCCAGAATGTTGTGGGAAGTAAGGGAGGAAATTATGAGACACCTTGCAGAAATATTTGCATCATCTATAACTACGGGTGAGGTGCCTGATGGCTGGAGGGTGGCTAATGTTACACTTTTGTTTAAGAAAGGTTGTGAGGAAAAACCGGGGAACTATAGACCTGTGAGTCTGACTTCAGTTGTGAGTAAGTTGTTGGAAGTGATTATAAAAGAAAGGATTTATGGGCATTTAGAGAGGCAAAAATTGATTGGGGATAGTCAGCATGGCTTTGTGCGAGGAAAATAGTGTCTCACAAACTTGATTGAGTTTTTTTGAGGAAGTTACCAAAAAGATTGATGATGGCAGAGCAATCGGCGTTGTTTATTTGGATTTTAGTAATGCCTTCAACCACGTTCCGCATGGTAGAATAATTAATAAAGTTAGATCACATGAGATTCAGTGTGAGTTTGCCAATTGGATACATAATTGGCTTAGCAGCAGGAGACAGAGAGTAGTGGTGGAGGAGACAGTGAGGACTGCAGATGCTGGAAGCTCGAGTCAATAAACGTGAAGCTGGAAAAGCACAGCAGGTCAGACAGCATCAGAGGAGCAGGAAAGTCAATGTTTACGGCCGATCCCTTCATCAGGTCTGGGGAGGGGGAGGGGGGCCCAGAACTTAATAGAGGAGGAGTTGGGCTGGGGGGAGGGTAGGTGAGGTGGCGATAGGTGGATGCAAGTGGGGGTTATTGTGCTTGGCCAGTGGGAAGGGTGGAGTGGATAGGTGAGTTGGAAGATGGACGGGTTGGCGGTGGAGAGATTTTGAAGCTGGTGAAATCAATATTCAGGCCATTGGGCTGTAAGCTCCCAAGGTGAAATATGAGGTGTTGTTCCTGCAGTTTGCGTTTGGCCTCACTCCGTCAGTAGAGGAGGCCAAGGATGCAAACATGTCACCAGAGGAGTGGGAAGGGGAGTTAAAGTGGATGACAACCAGAAGTTGGGTTGGTTGCTGTGTGCAGAGCGCAGATGGTGCTGAGTCTGCATTTGGTCTCCTCAATATAGAGGAGACCACATCAGGAGCAATGGATACAGTAGATGAGGTTAGATGAGGGTTGCTTTTTGGACTGGAGGCTTGTGAACCACAGGGATCAGTTCTGGGTCCTCTTTTGTTTATCAATTATATAAATGATTTGGACTATAATATAGAAGGCATGGTTAGTAAGTTTGCGGATGACACCAAAATTTGTGGCATAGTGGACAGTGAAGAAGGTTTCCTAAGTTAACAAGGGGATCTTGATCAAATGAATCAATGGGCTGAAAAATGGCAGATAGAGTTCAATCTGGATAAATTCCACGTGATATATTTTGATACAATAAACAAGGTTAGGGCTTATCCAATTAATGGTAGGGTCTTGGGTAGTGTTGTAGAACAGAGGGACGTAGGGGTGTAGGTACATAATTCTTTAAAATTTGCATCACATATAGATAGGGTGGTTATAAAGGCATTTGGCACGCTTGCCTTCATTGATCAGTCCTTTGAGTATATGAGTTGGGACATTATGTTGAAGTTGTACAGGACACTGGTGAGGCATCTTCTGGAATACTGTGTCCAGTTCTGGTTGCTGAGTTGTAGGAAGGATATTATCAAGCTGGAGAGGGTTCAGAAGAGATTTACCAGGATGCTGCTAGGTATGGAAGCTTTGAGTTATAAAGAAGGGGTGGATAGGCTGGACTTTTTTCACTGGAGCGTAGGAGGTTGAGAGGCGACCTGATAAAGGATTAAGAGGTATAGAGAGAGTTGATGGTAGTTATCGTTTCCTTAAAATGGGGAATTTCAAGACTAGGGGACACATTTTTAAGATGAGAGGAAAGAGATTTAAAAAAGACATAAGAGGTAAATTTTTTATACAGAGGGTGGTTCACATGTGGAATGAACTTTTTGATGAAGTGGTGGATGTGGGTACAATTACAGCATTTAAAGTCATTTGAATAGATACATGAATAGGAAAGGTTTGGATGGATATGGGCCAGGAGTAGGCAGGCGGGACTCATGTAGTTTGGGATTATGTTCAGCATGGACTGGTGAGACCGAAGGGTCTATTTCCATGCTGTATTAACTCTATGACTCTGTGACTCAGAGTGTGGCCACTTTTTGCGAGCTGTCCCCAGCAGATCATCCTCTCACATCTTTTATAACCTTTCTACTCTCTTTAATCTCAACTGTGTGTCTGTCTCTCTCTGCACCTTCTCTGTAGCTGTAACACTATATTCTGCATTCTGTTCTATTAACCTGACATACATATGTAAGGCATGATTTTTCCTTATTGCACGCAAAACAATACTTTTCACTGTATCTTGGTACATATGACAATAATAAATCAAATCAATAATAAATCAAATCAAATCAAGAACAAGGGACAAAACTTATAAAATTAGAGCTAGGATATTCTGGATTGGTATCAGAAAATATTTTTCACACAAATGAAACAGAAAATCTGGAACCCCCCCCAAAAATGTTAAGTCTGGCATAATTATTAGAAAGTATCTACTCTAAGGAATGAGGTCAGGTGGATGTTCTTGAGATGCAGTGATGGTGAGCCTACTTCTGAGCCATAAGGCCCATGTTCAAGTTCCACCTGCTCCAGAAATGTGTAATAACATTTCTGAACAGGTTGATTAGAAAATATGCATCCTGAGGAACTCCTGCCGAGAGTTAAGATGATTGACCTCCAAGAAACTTACTTATCTTTCCTTTATTCAAGGTATGACTCCAGTCAGTGAAGAGATTTTCTGCCGATACCCCCATTGATTTTGATTTTACTAGGAATTTTGCCAAAGGAATCAGGACAAAATTGAACAAACACAGCACAAAGGTAAGCCAAGTGATCCTCAAGTGGAGAAACATGCCTTTTCTATCCTGCCTGTCTCTCTGAAAGGCCAAATATCCCTGGATGTCAAGTTTCCAGTTTTGATCTCCTTATAACCATAATGAAGAAGGGAACAAAGACTGACAAAGAAATACTTTCATTTCTAAAGTACCCTTCACCACCTCAGGATGTCCCAAATTGACTTTCAGCCTGCAGTTAAGTCATATTGAAGTCTCGTCCCTGATGTCATATGGTAAACATGCAACCACTTTTTGTATGTAGCAAACTCCCATGAATGCCAACATGATGATGACCAGATAAGCTACTGTTTCAGAGATATTTGAGTGATAAATATTGACAAGGTCACCCACTGAAGGTATGGAAAGCACTTCAGTCCAAAGACAAATGTCATGTCACACCTAACCTACTCTTCCAACAGCTAAAAAGCTACTGAAGACAAATGTAGTAGCAGGCATGAGTGACAAAATCAAAGTGAAAAGATAGCCAGCCAAATTTAAATTTAACAAGACTGCCAAACCATTGCCACAGTTGAGCATTAGAGATCCAGTTAACACTGTCAGCAAAAGTGACCCCAAGTCCCAACTTGGGTGGGACATGAGTAGATAGTACTGGCATCTCAATCAAATATGGTGGAAGCAAACATCCGGATATATGCTGCAACCACAGGCACTTACACACAACATGGAGGACCTGTACCTCAACAACAGGCAGCAAATCAGGAAGATGTGAACTCACCACCTCCACCATTCACAGGTCAACTATCAGAACCAGAGGTGCACAGCAACACACAATAGAAATGGAACCACAATGGATAACATGACAATAGCAAATAAGCTCATAACAATACTACTTGGGCTAGGGACACCATCCAGCGAAACAGTCACAAAAAGACCAGAACAGTTTAAAGACTGTGCACAATACATATGCAGATACCAATGAGAATAACAACTGGTAACGCATATGAACATCAATGTGTATGTTAGGTACCTTGAGTAACTCAAAATATACATGATAAGCATGCAATTTTTAAAAAAAAATCATTTTTGTGAAAAGGGAGATATTTAGAATAGAAATTCAACTGGTACCAATGTGCCTCTTTGCTTGCCGGAGTCATGTGATCTCTACCGTGAGGCGCAGATACTGGAGACAGCCATCATACAAAGACTTCATTAAAGGCACAATGTGGACCAGACTGCTTCCATATCAACATACAAAACTTGGACCAAACGCCAATGAGATTTCTCTAAAAGTAATCCATTATAGGTGACATGGCAAAAATTAAATTAGATGTTTTCTCTGCAGCTTTCAAAACAAAAGTTGACTTAATGTGTTGAATAATCTCCCACAGAGGGCTGTTTTCATTTATATTATTTCAGGATTTTATTGTACATCATTTAATATCTGCCACCTCAGCCACAGTGGCATGTTAATGTATGCCATTAAAACAAATTTAGTTTCAGCTCTGCTTTCCAGCAGTTTGCCCACAGAGAATCATTGGTAAATAATCAGACAGCTCTGGTTCCATTACAGCAAAAGCACAGTAGTTATAATGGTCATATCACCCATTCTCCCTCTGTTTTCATGTTACATTTCCAGGCATTCATTGTTCTCTGTACTGTACCTGAGATGCTGCAACTCTGTCTTTAGTTTTCACTCGGGGCTCATTTCACTTTCCCATCATTTTGCAACAATATGGTAGTCCTTACCTGTATTCCACACTGGCTTTTAGCATGGCTCTCTATTGGTCAATTTATCCTGATGTAAAACAATAGGAACATTTGTAAATTTAGCAAGGTCCCACTTACTTTGCAGCATTTTGAACATAAAATAGCACAGTATAGGATAAGGCTCTTCAGCCCACGATGTTTGTACCAACCATGATGCTATTCTAAATTAAGTTGTTTCTAAATACTTCCTGGGCTCTCCAAAACAAATGTCAAAGGATACATGGTGCCAGTCACTACAGCTGGGGAAAATGCAACTGTTTGTGAAGGCAGTTCCCCTTTAGATGCCAGATAGGCAGGTGTCAAGCTTGGAGATATCAATGGGGCTCATTGAACCTAACCCCGCATACCCCATCCCCCCAACAAGGTTGAAGTGGAACTCCAGTTCCAGTAATCTTGCCTAATGTTAAGCTACACTGATTTCAAAAATTGCAACCTTATAACAATGACTACATTTCCAAAAGTACTTCATAGGCTGTAGAGCACTTAATACGTGGTGATCCATACAGAGCTACATAAATTCAAACCTTTCTTTCTTTCTAAAGATTATAAAATTGAGCAGGCTGTATAACAGTGTTACCACCAATCTAGTCAGTTTCTCAGCTGCTTTTATTTGTGGCCAATGCCTTTCAGTACAGAAATGGACAATCCAAAAAATTGGTAGTTCTTGTTTTAGAAGCATTAAGGAATATGTATTAATCTAGATGACTACACTTCCCCTTCCTATATCCTCAGTCCCAACTATCTTAACTTGTACACATAGAAGCAAAGCCCTCCACATTAACCAGCATTTAGATTTGTGCTGAGGCAGTCAGCTGTGTTTTCACTTCTGTAGCATGATGAGTGAACACATGGAAATTCACGCAAAAATGCAATGAATCTATTTTAACTTCTCAGTTTATGTAACCACTTGCCCAGCACCCACCAATCCCACCTCACTCCAGCACTGAAAGACAATCATAATAGAGGTTTCTTATTAGGAAGAAAGGACATACCATTTTTATATAGAGATAACAAGGTGTGGAGCTGGATGAACACAGCAGGCCAAGCAGCATCAGAGGAGCAGGAAAGCTGACGCTTCGGGCCTAGACCCTTCTTCAGAAAT
>NW_025973319.1:0-9146 GCF_021869965.1 Rhincodon typus
TCTGATGCTGCTTGGCCTGCAGTGTTCATCCAGCTCTACACCTTGTATATCTCAGATTCTCCAGCATCTGCAGTTCCTACTATCTCTGAGCTAATAATAATGGTGAAGTTGAATCAACCAAATATCAAGCAGGACAAAAATAATGTGACAGGCAAAAAGGGAAAATTGCTCGCATTCAAGAGAACATTTTAGCCAGCACATAACCAGCCCAACGAGAGTGGGCCCAATTCTGGTAAAAGTGGACTGGGTCCAGCTGTAAAAGAAAATCAGTGGCAAATCAATGGGAGGCATTCAAAAGCAAGATTTGATGGGTGCAGTGTAAACATATCCCTCCCAAAGAGAAAGATGGTAATCCACTATTTTCCACTAGCAGAGTAGTCAATTAGCAGAGGACACAGTGTTCCAGGGATTTGTAGAAGGATAAGTGGGGACATGAAGAAAACTTTACCTCCAGGCAATAGTGGAGTCTCTAATTCATTGCCTAATTTGGTGGTTGAGGCAGAAACCCTCAACTTATTTAAAAGGAACCTGGATCTACACCTGAAGCATCATATCCTGCAAGGCTGTGGACCAGGTGCTGGATTGTGGGATTAGAATGGACAGCCAGTTTATTCAGCTAGTTAGGAACGCTAGATGGGCTGAATGACCACTTTCTACACTGCAATGTTTCTATAGTTCTGAGGTTTTAATAAGACTGATTAAGTTGGGGACAATCTTTCTTGTCGGAGACAAATCTTTCTCACTTGATTCATCATGTTTGTAAAGTGCTATACATCATTTAGACACTTCGATGCTGGAACTTCATTGACTGTTGTCTTCCTTGGATGTACGTGATACCTAACTCTGGAAAATGTGTTCTAAAAATGTCATTGCAATTCCATAGAATTAATGCATCCCTGACACTCTGGTCATGTTCTTTCTTTACTTTGCCATGCACAAGGATATCATCCACGTAGAAATTGATTTCCCCATTCCCGGATTTGGAACCCTGATGTTTGCAAATTCTCTGATGCAGTAGAGGTCCCACATGATAAATGGTTGAAGCAATACTGCCCGAATAGTAGTTGACAATCTTGACTCTAAAAGGTGACTCCAGTGGTAACATGGCGTGAAGCTGGAGGAATACAACAGGCCAGGCAGCATCAGAGCAGCAGGAAAGTTGATGTTTCAGGTCAGGACCCTTCTTCAGAAATGGGGAGGGGGAAGGGAGCTCAGAAATAAATAGAGAAAGGAGGGGTGGGGCTGGGAAAGGTAGGTGGGATGGTGATAGGTGACTGCAGGTAGGCAGTAGTGGGGATTGGTCAGTGAGATGGGAGGAGCGGATAGGTAGGAGAGAAGGTGGACAGGTTGTGTCAGGACAAGGAGGTGGGGGTGAGAGGGAGGGTTGGTCACGGGATGAGGCCGGGGGTGGGGAGATTTTGAAACTGGTAAAATCCACATTTAGGCCACTGGGCTGTATGCTCCTGAGGTGGAATATTCTTTCATTAAATTAGTACAGCCACTACCAGCACATGCCCCAGACATGTATCTCCGAAGTCTGAAGAAGAGTCCGACAGGATTCAAAGTATTAACTCTGTTTCTCTCTTTTGAGATGCAGTCAGACTTGCTGTGTTTCTCCAACATTCTGTTTATATTTCAGATTTCCAGTATCCATAGATTTTTAATACGATGTATCTCAGGGCTATGGGTGCCTGCACATACACTGCTCCTTATCTCATTGTAGAGCCCTTGAATTCCTTAGGTACTGCAACACTCCTTTTTATTTATATCTTTACATGAGCGAGCTATATCCATATTACAATGTCTATGACCTTGCTCCCCATATGTCTTATTCTAGATTGGTGTCTTCTCTCTTACTGATGTCACAGTAATACGATCAGTTACAGCATCATGATTTACATGAATCTCATTTTACCAAGCTACTATTCGAAAGCAATTGCAGGTTTGTGTTCACATTCAATTTTTTTCCCTTGTCCCTGCCCACACTCTGATTTGTAAAATGTCATATCCAACACTAGGAAGAGAAAGAAAACCATCTATTTGGAGAACATCTTATCATGAATGTCAAATACTTCAAAGGATGTAAAGTACAATAAATTAATTTGCAGTGTAATTCCTGTTGTAGGAAAAGACCTCCAGGTATGAATTGAAATCTGTGCAGGTTGTACATTTAATCAGATTTTACCTGTAAAACAGGCTTCACAATTGAAAGGTTTGTGCAACAAACAACAAATACTATGTTCCCATATGTCATGCTATTGGTACAACTCACTATTTATTTAAAATTCACTTTGCTGTCCATTTGCTGCATATCTTATTTTCCAAATAAATGGGATACTCCTGTACTAGAGGAATAAAAATAGAAAATTAGCTTTAACTGTAACAGCTGATTCCTGTCCGAAGCTGTTGCTGTTTAAATATCTGCAACAATGTTTCTGTTCCCTTTGCTCCTTCTTGTCACCTCTCCGCCCCGAGCCAGATTTGCCCAGCTTGTCAAGCACCATTATGATGGGTAATTTTCTCACTAGGATAATGGATAATGAATTGCATAGACCTGTTGTGTTTCCAGTATCTTTCTGATTGGCACCTACAAAATGTATGGATAAGGCTGTTGACATTTATCACTATTTGCTATTCCTTCAGCTGCCACATAGGATATGAAGCCTGAGATGCCATGAGAGAGGGGTGGTGGGTTGGAAAATATTAAAGACATATGCTGCCTTTACTTGCCTCTAACATGATTTAACCGTCTCCCTAAATGAGTATTTTGATGGGTCTAAATTTAACCACTAATAGTACAATAACTGGTATTATCAGCCACTTCACACAAATAAAATGCAAAGCTGCTTCTTAACAATACTGTATAGTAAAAGCTATTGTTATTTTTCTTGATTTATTCAACTGTGTTATGTTTCTTGTTATGTATCAATTAGTTGAAATCACATTTTTCCCCATGTAGGTAGCTAGATTTTCTTAGTTATGTATAGTCACAGACTCCTCTCAGATGCATTATCTGTACTGTGCACAGATGGTTAAGATGATTCAGACAATCGACATTAGATGCCCTGCAGGCAACATTGTGTTTTAGGCATTAGCTAATTCATGTGTAAACTATTGAAAAATGTGGCCTGGGTTCTTGGAAAATACAAATTCTGGGGATCCAGGACCAGTTTTTTTGTTTGAATCCAAGAATTATTTAACCCAGCTGGGATAATCAAATTGCTTGGTGTCATTTATGAAAGGAAAGCTTTCCAGCATCTAGAAGCTTTAACAATGAGTGTACTTGTTTAAGCCACAAATATTGTTTCCCTCTTTTCTTACTTCTCACTGCAGACTCCTTTTATCTTCCAATGATGCCTTATCTTTGCAAGGTCTTCTCTAAAGCTGACTTCCTTAATTTGCTCATTGCAATTCTTCACTACTGTTTTCCTCTGTTATTTTTGCCCATTTCCCCTGATCCATGTCATAACTTCATTTACACCATGACTCGATTCTTCAATTTAGTTAATTAGTGAGTACCTGCTAGAATAACAGTTGAATGGAAATCTAAGTATAAGGATTCAGAGCTATAAATTTAACAAATCCACACTTACAGCTTTTTTTTTTACAAGCTTCAGTTGTTGGTTCGGCAGCATGATGGACAGCTCACAAAATATTGACTCTGCTATCTCTGTATTCTTGATTTGTTAAAGGGAACCGTGCATGAATGATTAGCTGCTACTCATCATGAGAAGTCCTAGGCTACCATTTGCTCTCAGCATTCAACAAAAATTTGTACTTCTTTCAAGATGACATTTTATAGGATGCCTATATTGGGCGTATATCCAATTAGTCACATTTTTAAGTTACTGGGCAGCATGGTGGCTCAGTGGTTAGCACTGCTGCCTCACAGCACCAGGGACCTGGGTTCAATTCCACCCTTGGGCAACTATCTGTGTGGGTTTCCTCCTATGGTCCAAAGGCGTGCGGGCTAAGTGGATTGGCCATGCT
This sequence comes from Rhincodon typus, assembly GCF_021869965.1. Lineage (NCBI taxonomy): Eukaryota > Metazoa > Chordata > Chondrichthyes > Orectolobiformes > Rhincodontidae > Rhincodon > Rhincodon typus. Next base: position 3,991 of record NW_025973319.1, read on the forward strand.
AAATTGCCCATAGTGTTCAGGGATGTGTAGACTAGTTGGGTTATAGGGGGATGGGTCTGGATAGGATGCTCTGAGGGTTGGTGTGGACTTGTTGGGCCGAAGGGCCTGTATTCTATAATCTAAATCATTCCACTTGAATGTCAGTCAATTGATGGGGTGCATATTCCTGTTTTGTATTTAGTTTGAGGTAACTTGCATTTAAAAAATGCAGTAATTCTTTTCACAATGCTTGGTTTTTAAAACAGTCCACTTCCCATTTCAGTCCACAATCAATATTCTAACTAATGCCGACTGACACTGGCATTGTCATTGCCATTATTGAATCCCCAACTGTCAACAAATGGGACTTGCTATTAACCAGAAGTTAAACTGGACCATCTATATAAATACTGTGGCTGCAAGAGCAAGTCAGAGGCTAGAAATTCTGCAAGTAACTGCAAGAACCTGTCCAAAATCTATAAGTCACAAGTCAGGAATGTGATGGAATATTTTCCACACACCTGAATGAGTATACAACTTCAACAACACTAAGGAAACTGGATATCATCTAGGACAAAGCTGCCTGCTCGATTGGTACTCCAACCACCACCAACAACACACAAATCCCATCACCATTGACAGTAGTTTGTATCAATTACAAGAGACATTGCAGCTACTTGTCAAAGTACCTTTGCAACAGCATCTTCCAAATCCATGACTTCTATGAGTTATGATGTGGAGGTGTCGGAGTTGGACTTGGGTGGACAAGGTCAGGAATCACATGAAACCAGATTACAGTCCAACAGATTTATTCGAATCCACAAGCTTTCATAGCCTCGCTCCTTCTTCAGATGTTTTCAGGATCGAGGCTACGAAAGCTTGTGTTTTCAAATAAACTTGTTGGACTATCACCTGGTGTGATTTCTGAATCTATCAACTAGAAGGACAAGGGCAGCACTATCAGTTGCAAGTTCCCCTCCAAGTCACACACCCTCCTGCTTCACAGTTGCAGAGTTAGAATCCTTAACTCCCTTCCTGCTAAAAGCATTGTGGGTGACCCCATACCCCAAGCACTGCAGTGGTTCAAGGTGCTTCTCCAGCACACTTGGGGATGAACAATAAATGCTGACCAACCCAGTGTTACCTAAAACTGTGAACAAACTTTAAATCTAGGCATATTGTGGATTGCAATTGGGACTAAGGATTTTATTGATTTGTTTTCCTGTTCTGTTCCCTTCCCCAAACTCTGGCCAGTGCCTGGGACCTCTAACTCAATATTTAAGCTGTTCAAATGGCTACAATCATCCTGTGGATTGCCAATGAACAGGAAAGTTGAATATCAAAGTGGGCATGATTTAATTCCAGGAATTGGAGGTAATAAGGGTCAGGTTCAAAAAAATGATATTTGTGAGCTTTCAGTAGCACATTCATTAAAGAAACAAGATCATAACTGTGGTATGCCTTAAAGTCTGTACATAGAATCCATCCAATATAAATTCTAAAATTGTCCATGCTTTGCGTCTGCTTATTTTTCCCCAGGTTTGCAGGCATCCAACAGTAGAATATCTGTCTGTTGTGTACTTAATTTTCTTTGGATATATTTGACTATGTTTTCCTGCATTCAACTTTAATGTGATTGAAACTTTGGATTCCTGTTAATGCTTACTACCTGACCTGAGCTGCTTTGTATAAACCATCACACCATATGACACTGGTGTAACAGAATCTACATGTAGGCCTACAGTTATGTATTGTTTGTTTAAATTTACAACAGGTATTACTTGCACTAGAGTCACTAAAACGAAGTTTGACCTTGAATTTTGCATCTGGACTTAATTTTTATCTGTATTTATTTTCTTTTCTTCAATGATTATACAATCAAAATATACCTTCTGAGAATGTGTTCAAAGTGTTCATTCGGATAGATTATGTAGCTGAGGAGGTTGATGAGGTATAAATGGTTAAGTCTGATTTATACGCTAATAAGACAATGCATTACTTCAGTCACGTAAAATGTCACATGAATTTGTACTTTTGAAGCCTCCTGGCAAGATGATGGCAAAATAACATGTTTCTTAAAGTGCTTTTTCCCCCTTACTTCAGCAGATTCTGTGAATATTCCTAAACAGCACAAGGCAAGAATATTATAATGGGGACTGGCATTTTAGATGGGAAATTTGGGCGTCTGGTTTCCCAATATGCTACAAAGTTTTGGCTCTGTCAAGCTCCCTGTATGGAAGACAGCCCAGTGGATCGATATGAAACACTTTCTCTGGAGCAGACCAGGAATAGGGAGGTCACATTTGAATCTCTGGTGTGTTTGGATCACAGCCCTGTCTGAGGGTCCAATCACTGATTCTGGCGGCTGAGTAGGAAGTTTAGTATAAAGGTTTGTGACCCGGTGGTAGGGACTGCGGGGGGGGACCACTGGCTCCTCTTGGTAAAGGTACTTTTCCTTTTCTTCCCTGAAGCTGTACTCTTTAGCTGTTTGGTTTCTCATGGGCCAGAAGCTGTCATGAAACCCAGCCAGCCTCAACTACATCTTCAAATCTTTTATAAACTAGAGGCTTCCAGCCTTATTCAAATACTTAAAATGTTGATCCACCACCTGTGAACAGGTTATCTGCACTTGTCCCACTTCCATAAAACTCGGTCAGTATATGACTTTGGTAAGCCAGCTCCAATCATAGAATTCCTGAATTAATTCCTCCGCTTATCTTTGCAACCTATCCCACATGTAGGCCATGTTAAAATTCACCCTATGTGTCTTTATTCCTCTTAACCTCAGACACTAATAATTCATCTAGTTGAGTTCTTTCTCTGTTGCACCACAGCATTAAATTTTGTTTAGAAGATCAAGGGACAAGGAATTGGAGTGTGTAATTTTAAGTGAAAACAGTAATTTACTCATGCACTTACTACTTCAATTGCTATGCTTATTTAATGCTGAATAACAAAAGCATGTTAGCTCCAACCCAGAACCAAGTGTAGGGAGAAAATCGGAGTCAATTTATATGTCTCTCTTGCTTAGCTCCTGGCGTTTTATTTATAAAACCAAGACAACAAGGTGCAGGGCTGGATGAACACAGCAGGCCAAGCAGCATCATAGGAGCAGAGAGGCTGACGTTTCGGGCCTAGACCCTTCATCAGAAAAGGGGGAGGGGACGGGGGTTTTGAAATAAATAGGGAGAGAGTGGGAGGCGGATAGAAGAGGGATAGAGGAGAGGATAGGTGGAGAGGAAACAAACAGGTCGAAGAGGCGGGGATGGGGCCAGGAAAGGTGAGTGTAGGTAGGGAGTTAGGAAGGGGATAGGTCAGTCCAGGGAGGACGGACAGGTCAAGGGGGTGGGATGAGGTTGGTCGGTAGGAGATGGAGGTGCGGCTTGAGGTGGGAGGAGGGGATAGGTGGGAGGAAGAACAGGTTAGGGAGGCAGGGACGAGTTGGACTGGTTTTGGGATGCGGTGGGGGGAGGGGAGATTTTGAAACTTGTGAAATCCACATTGATACCATTGGGCTGCAGGGTTCCCAAGCGGAATATGAGTTGCTGTTCCTGCAACCTTCGGGTGGCATCGTTGTGGCACTGCAGGAGGCCCAGGATGGACATGTCGTCTGAGGAATGGGAGGGGGAGTTGAAATGGTTCGCGACTGGGAGGTGCAGTTGTTTGTTGCGAACCGAGCGTAGGTGTTCTGCAAAGCGGTCCCCGAGTCTCCGCTTGGTTTCCCCGATGTAGAGGAAGCCACACCGGGTACAGCGGATGCAGTATACCACATTGGCAGATGTGCAGGTGAACATCTGCTTGATGTGGAAAGTCTTCTTGGGGCCTGGGATGGGGGTGAGGGAGGAGGTATGGGGGCAGGTGTAGCACTTCCTGCGGTTGCAGGGAAAAGTGCCGGGTGTGGTGGAGCTGGAGGGGAGTGTGGAGCGGACAAGGGAGTCACGGAGAGAGTTGTCCCTCCGGAAAGCAGATAAGGGTGGGGAGGGAAAGATGTCTTTGGTGGTGGGGTCGGATTGCAGATGGCGGAAGTGTCGGAGGATGATGCGTTGGATCCGGAGGTTGGTGGGGTGGTACGTGAGGACGAGGGGGATTCTTTTTTGGTTTTTATTGCGTGGACGGGGTGTGAGGGATGAGGTGCGGGAGATGTGGGAGACACGGTTGAGGGCGTTCTCGACCACCGAGGAGGGGAAGTTACGGTCCTTGAAAAACGAGGACAACTGAGATGTACGGGAGTGGAATGCCTCATCCTGGGAGCAGATGCGGCGGAGGCGAAGGAATTGGGAATAGGGGATAGCATTTTTGCAGGAAGGTGGGTGGGAGGAGGAGTATTCTAGGTAGCTGTGGGAGTCGGTGGGCTTGAAATGAATATCGGTTTCTAGGTGGTTGCCCGATATGGAGACAGAGAGGTCCAGGAAGGGGAGAGAGGTGTTAGAGATGGTCCAGGTAAACTTAAGGTTGGGGTGGAAGGTGTTAGTGAAGTGTATGAACTGTTCGAGCTCCTCGTGGGAGCACGAGGCGGCACCGATACAGTCATCAATGTAACGGAGGAAGAGGTGGGGTTTAGGGCCGGTGTAGGTACGGAAGAGGGATTGTTCCACGTAACCTACAAAGAGGCAGGCGTAGCTTGGGCCCATGCGGGTACCCATGGCTACCCCCTTTGTCTGTAGGAAGTGGGAGGAATTGAAAGAGAAGTTGTTGAGTGTGAGGACGAGTTCGGCTAAGCGGATGAGGGTGTCAGTGGAGGGGGACTGGTCGGGCCTGTGGGACAGGAAGAAGCGGAGGGCCTTGAGGCCATCTGCATGGGGAATGCAGGTGTAGAGGGACTGGACGTCCATGGTAAAGATGAGGTGTTGGGGACCGGGGAATTGGAAGTTCTGGAGGAGGTGGAGGGCGTGGGTGGTGTCACGGACATAGGTAGGGAGTTCCTGGACCAAGGGGGAGAAAATGGAGTCGAGATAGTTGGAGATCAGTTCGGTGGGGCAGGAGCAGGCGGAGACAATGGGTCGACCAGGGCATTCAGGTTTGTGGATTTTGGGAAGGAGATAGAAGCGGGCAGTGCGAGGTTGGGGAACGATGAGGTTGGAGGCCGTGGGTGGGAGGTCACCTGAGGTGATGAGGTTGTGGATGGTTTGCGAGATGATGGTTTGGTGCTCAGGGGTGGGGTCATGATCAAGGGGGCG
>NW_025973320.1:0-9145 GCF_021869965.1 Rhincodon typus
ATATCTATCACCCCTCAATTTAAAGCTATGTCCCCTCGTGCTAGCCACCACCATCCGAGGAAAAAGGAATGCAGGCTGGGAGGCAGCAGAGTAGCCGGGACTGAAGAACTCAAACAGCTTGCGTTATGTTGTGTTTTGCCTCGTGTGTGTGTGTGTGTGTGTGTGTGTGTGTGTGAGAGAAAGCTTCCTGGCACCTGGCCAGAGCTACTTCAAAATATCACACCCCACCCTTGCCTGGCCTTGTGCCACTCCCAGATGGTATTCTGGGACAAGGCAGATTTTTTTTTGAGAAAAATGCCCTTGCCCTGCCCAGAGACTGATGCCCAATCTTCCTTGCAGGACAATTTGGAGTCAGACGGGGGTATGTTTCATGTCAGTTCGGAGTCTAAGGGCAGTGTGGTATTCGGATCCAGAGATCCACTGTCTGTGAAATATCACAGTGTTGCTATTTAGTATGTGTGTGAAAGAAATGCCCTGCCTTGCCCAACCCAGCCCACGTGGTCTCTGCTATTGCTGTCCCTGATCGGGTGACAGGGTGGGTTTGAGGCTGGGACTGGAAGGAATGTGCTTTGTGATGTGCACTTGTCATGAACGTCATGCTCATAAAAAGGAGCAGGAGCCTATTAATAAGAATGATTTGGCAACTCGATGGGGCTACTGAGAGGGAGGGATGGAGAGACAGACTGAGTGGGAGTGAGGGAGGGAGAAAGGAAGGGGGGGAGAGAGAGAGAAAGAAAGAAACGGACGAGATTCCTGTGCAGCACCATTAGGTATGTGACTCATTTGCATTACTTCTTGTAAGTTTTATTTCTGTTGTCGAATCACTTTGTTGCTTTGATGGGAGCTGGCTGCGAGTTTCTGCTCACTCGAACGAGCTCCCCCGGCTTAGAGCTGGCAGCAAGTTGACTGAAGGGGAATGGGTGATAGGCGAGTGACAACATGTTGGTTCACGTGCTGTGCCTCCCCAGACCGGGAGGTATAGCGTTCAGTGCAGAAACTGCGCCAGGAGCAGACAGTGCAGTCTGCACTCAGTGTTCTGGTTAGGTCTCTGAGTGCTCTGACTACACTGCCCTGGACTGTTTGTGGTGTTTCCAAATGTGATCAAATATGATTTAGAAGTGCAGAAAACTTTAGTTGCTGCAGTAAAGCATTCAACCTCAAAAAAATAGCAGTTTACTGCTGTCAAAAACAGAGTACTCCGGTAAAGGCTCCAAACAGCACAACAGTCACTCATCGAGGAGGATGTCAATCTGCAACTGAAATTACATTTCATCTTGCCGAGACACCGCTCCCGTCTCGCCCTGCGTCTCACCGAGACACCGCTCCCGTCTCGCCCTGCATCTCGCCGAGACACTGCTCCAGTTCTGCTTAGAGGACCCTGCTGCCAATTTGGAATCTGTGGCACCAAATTGTATGTTTGCACCACCTTTGAGTTGTTGGCGTTCAGACAGTTTGCTATTTATATCTGCGATCTGTATTCACAGCTGCCATTTCCCAATCTGTGAACTGTAGCAAAGCTCTGGTGGTATTCACCTTTATCTAATGTTCTGGTCTTTTCTTGTGATTAGACTGTGACCGTACTAACTGGCAAATTTGTGGCTACATGCGCACACTCTAACGCACGCGCACTGACGCACATGCACGCGCGCCCACGCACATGCACGCGCGCCCACGCCAACAAGTGCCTGCACACTGATGCACCTGCATGCTCACATACGCTCACACACGCACACAAGCGCACACTGATACGCACTAACACAAATGCGCACCGTCTCGTGCATGCATACTCCTGCATGCACACATTCACACTAACATCGATTCACATATGAATCTTGCTCACAATTGAGGAAACGTTCTGGAGTTTGGGTGGTTTGTGCCATGTGTCAATTCATCCATTCTCAGTAATGAGGGTACAGATTCTGTGTGGCTCTAAATTCAATGCAGCACACTGTTTTGTCTTGCCTCGGCCCCAGCACGTGTATCTGTTTGCCTTCTACCAGTATACATGAGGATCTCGGTGTGATTCCCACTTGACATGGATCCCTAAGCACAGAGGTGCCTATCTCTTTATTGACGTATGACAATAACAAGCTGGTCCTCCTGGTAATAAACAAGTGATGAGATCCTGCCCAGCCCTGGGCTTTGTGCCAATCAGTTGCTGGCACCATGTCTAGGTTTCAGCCCAAAGACTGCTAGGGACAGCCAGGCTGGAAACGGGAGGATTACTGTGTGAAGGGACTGAGAGTTCAGGACCAGTTATCTGAGTGTGGAGGTGTAGGTGAGTGATTTGGTGTTGGATCACATCCTCTCTCATGGGTTTTCTCACTGCTGACAGACAGATATAGTTACCCAAGTTGGGCATTGTGGCCACTTGCTTTCTCTTTTCAGTTCTGGCAATGCCTACCTGCTCGATTTGTCTCTTTGATCTGACAGTCAGTCCCTCTGCTGTTTTTCTGTGAGGATTTCCAGGCCCAGGCTGTGGCTCAAAGCCGCTGCAGCTGACAAGGTGAAGGGCTTGCCCACCTGGCAGCAACATGTAAACAGCTGCCATGACCCCCCTGCATGCCCCAAACTGCCATGTAGATATAGCAACCCTGCCAGTCACAGTGAGAGCATCGCAATGTAAACAGCCTTAGCTGGATTGGAGCTCACAGCTGTGAGAGGGTGAGAGCCTTCCCCTGACAATCAGGATGATGATGTTGGGGATGGTTATATGCAGGACTAGGCATAGTTAAAAACAGAGCAGGGAGTTTTGCTCTGGGGACAGGGGATAGAGTCATAGAGTCATACAACATGGAAACAGGCCCTTCAGCCCAACTCATCCATGCTGACCAGGTTTCCTAAACTAAACTAGGCCCACTTGCCTGCATTTGATCCACATCCCTCTAAACCTTTCCTATCCATGTACCCCTCCGCGACACGGTGGCACAGTGGTTAGCACTGCTGCCTCACAGCGCCAGGGACCTGGGTTCGATTCCAGCCTTGGGCGACTGTCTGTGTGGAGTTTGCACATTCTCCCCGTGTCTGCGTGGGTTTTCTCCAGGTGCTCCGGTTTCCTCCCACAGTCCAAAGATGTGCAGGTTAGGCAGATTGGCCATGCTAAATTGCCTGTAGTGTTCCGGGAGGTAGAGGGTGTATATTAGGTGGGTCATAGGGGGATGGATGTGGGTGGGATGCTCTGAGGTTCGGTGTGGACTTGTTGGGCCGAAGGGCCTGTTTCCACACTGTAGGGATTCTAATTCTAATTCAAATGTCTTTTAAATATTGTGATTGTAGCCACCTCTATGTCTTCTTTTGGCAGCTTGTTCCGTATACGCACCACCCTCTGTGTGAAAATGTTGCCATTCGGGTCCCTTTTAAATATTCCCCTCTCACCTTAAGCCTATGCCCTCTAGTTTTGAACACCCTACCCGGGGGTAAAGACCTTTGTTATTCACCTTGTTTAATTCCCCTCTTGATCTTTCAAACTTCTATAATATCACCCCTCAGCCTGCTATTCTCCAGGGGGAAATGTCCAGCATATCCCACCTTCCAATCTCAGTAACATCCTTGTAAATCATTTTTGCGCCCTTTCAGTTTAATAACATCCTTGCTATAGCAGGGTAACTAGCATTGTACACAGTATTCTAAATGTTCCCTAACCAATGTCCTGTACTGCTGTAACGTGACCTCCCAATCTTATACTCAATGCACTGACCAATAAAGGCAAGCGTACAAAATACCTTCTTCACTACCCTGTCTACCTGAGACTCCACTTTCAAGGAACTATGCACCTGCAGCCCAAGGTCTGTTTGTTTGGCAACACTCCCCAGGACCTTACCATTAAGTGTATAAGTCCTGCCCTAATTTGCCTTTCCAAAATGCAACATCTCACATTTATCTAAATTAAATTCCATCTGCCAATCGGTCCATCTGATCAAAATCCCGTTGTTCTCTGAGTTAACCTCCTTCGCTGTCCACTACGCCTCCAATTTTGGTGTCATCTGTAAACTTACTAACCATATGTTCACACCCAAATCATTTATATAAATGACAAAAAGCAGTGGACCCAGCACCGATCCTTGTAGCACACCGCTGGTCATAGGCCTCTGGTTCAAAAAACAACACTCCACCACCACCCTCTGTTTCCTACCTTCAAGCTAATTTTGTATCCAGTTGGCTAACTCTCCCTGGATTCCATGTGATCTAAATTTGCTATTCAGTCTACCATGCAGAACCTTGTCAAATGTCTTGTTGAGCTCCATACAGACAATGTCAACCACAGTGCCTTCGTCAATCTTCTTTGTCACTTCTTCAAAAAACTCAATCAAGATTTCGCATACACAACGCCATGTTGACTACCCATAAGCAGTCCCTGCCTTTCCAAATACATGTAAATCCTGTCCCTCAGAATCCCCTCCACAACTTACCAACCACTGACATCAGGCTCACTGGTCTGTAGTTCCCTGCGTTTTCCTTACCACCTTTCTTAAGTAATGGCAGCACGTTAACTACCCTCCGGTCTTCTGGCACCTCACTCCTGGCTATCAGTAATACAAATATCTCAGCAAGGGGTCCAACAATCAGTTCCATAGCCTCCCACAGAGTTCTGGGATACAGCTGATCAGGCTCTGAGGATTTATCCACCTTTACGTGTTTAAGACGTCCAGCACCACCTCCCCTGTAATATGGATACATTTCAAGATATCAGTATTTATTTCTCCAAGTTCTCTAGCTTCCATATGCTTCACCACAGTAAACACTGATGTGAAATATGTGTTTAGTATTTCACTCATCTCCTACAATTCCACAAATAGACCTTGCTATTGATCTCTAAAGAGCCCTAGTTACTGTTTTGCCCTTAATGTGTTTATAGAATCTCTTTGGATTCTCCTTAACTCTATTTGCCAAAGCTATCTTGTGTCCCCTTTTTGCCCTCCTAATTTCCCTCTTGAGTATACATCTACTGCCTTTATACTCCTCGAGAGATTCACTCAATCCCAGCTGTCTATATCTGACATATACCTCCAACTTCTTGACCACAGCCTCAATTTCTCTAGTCATCCTGCATTCCCTACACCTACCGGCCTTGCCCTTCACACTAACAGGAACATTCTGCGTCTGGACTCTCATAACTTCATTTTTGAAAGCTTCCCACTTGCCAACCATCCCTTTACGTGTACAATGAGCTCCTGCTGGTTACTCTCCCATTTGAGAACATTTTACACCCTCTCCGAGACATCCTTGAGCCTGGCACCAGGGAGGCAACGCACCATTCTGTTGTCTCACGGTCGGCCACAGAAATGTCCACCTTTGTCCCTCACCAGAGGGTATCCTGTCATAATCGATCACTTGGAACCTGACGTACCCCTCATTACAGTAGAGCCAGTCTTGGTACCAGAAACCTGGCTTTCAATGCTATTTTCCCATGAGAGTCCATCACCCCCTACATTTTCCAAAACAGCATACTTGTTTGAGATGGGGACAGCCACAGGAGATTCCTGTGCTACCTGCTTACCTGGTCTTTCTCTTGGGGCGGGAGTAGTTTATGTTAGGGACATGGAATGCGATGTGGTTTTTTAGGATGGAGGACGTTGATATTTTCAGGATGTGAGATAGTTATATATTGGGGACAGGGAGAAGTTTATGTATTGGGGATGGGAAGTGTTGATATTTGGGACTGACACTTTTTATATTTGGGATGTGAGAATTTTATTTTCAGAAATACTGATGTGTATGTATATTGGGTTGGGGTCTCTTTATATGTGGGGATGTGGGTTCTTTTTATAGCGGGGTTGGGAGCCATTTGTGATGGGGATGGGGATGGGTTATTTATTGTCAGATGGGATGGGGTATCTTTATACTCGTGTATGCTGGAAAATCACTCATCACGAAAATCACGAGGTGGAAGTGGCTGGAATTCCTAAAGTGGGACAGAACTGTAGATGATAGTGAGGTGAATGCAGTCAGGAAGACATGTCGGACTCAATTTAATGTTTGCAGGTCTGCTTTGATATAAGATTGGCAGGTAACCTGGGGATTTTTGCATATCTTGAACAATGTTGAGTTTTGTGGTGTCTCCAGGAATAGAATCCTTTTAAGAGTGACTGGAAATTGTCCACAGTGTTTCAGCTGATGCCTGCCCAGGGATTTATAAAAGTCTAGCACAATTCCTTTGCTGTTATACAGATTTTTGATTCAAAGATTAATTCTGTTCCTCTGCTGTAAGTCTCAAGCTGTTTTCATCACCCGATGAACTGGCCCTGACTGGATGTGTGCAGACTGAGACTCTCTTCAGTTGCACTTTTCGAAATGGTGAAAGAATATAGTAAAACATTTCAATTCACCCAGAATCACCCATTGTCGAGTCACATTTTATGTAGACTGCCATTTCTTCAACCTGTTTGTTCCAATCAACTGCCTGGAGTTCTCATAGCCAGCTGGTACCTGTGTATTTCAACAACCCATTGTCCTCCCTCTCTCTCTCTCTGTACCCCTCCCCCACTCACTCTCTCTCCCTCTCCCTCTTCCCCTGCCTCCTGACTCTCTCTCATTCTGTCTTTCCCTCACCCCCAGCCCTTCTTTTTTTATTTACCCTCATTGGACGCGGGTATCACACTGGCTGGGCCAGCATTTATTGATCGTCCCTAGTTGCCTTTGAGAGAGTGGCCCTTTTGACCCACTACAGTCCTCGTGCTGTATATTGACCCACAGTGCCCTTGAGGGATTCTCAAAGGATTTTGACCCAGTATCACTCGGTCGAATGTGGCCTTGATTTCAAGGGCTGTCACTCTCACCTAACCTCTGCAATTCAGCTCTATTGTCCATGTTTGACTCCAGGCTGTAATGAGGTCACAAGCTGAGGGCCCTGATGGAACCCAAACTGGACGTCACTGAGCAGGTTATTGCTGAGTAAGTGCTGCTTGGTAGCACTGTGGATAATACCTTCCATCACTTTACTGATGATCGAGAATAGGGTGATGGGGCAGTAACTGGCTGGGTTGGATTTGTCCTACTTTTTGTGTACAGGTCGTACACATTGTCGAGTAGATACCACTGTTGTAGCTGTACTGGAACAGCTTGGCTAGGGAAATGGCAAGTTCTGGAGCACAACTCTTCAGTATTATTGACGAAATGTTGTCAGGGCCCATAGGCTTTGCAATATCTTGTGCCTTCAGCTGTTCTTTGATATCACATGGAGTGAAACGAATTGGCTGAAGACTGGTATCTGTGATGCTGGGGACCACTGGAGCAGAATGAGATGGATCATCCACTGAGCACTTCTGGCTGAGGATTGTTGTGAATGCCTCAGCCTTATCATTTGCAATGATCATAGAATCTTATCATAGAATCCCAACAGTGTGGAAACAGGCCATTCGGCCCAATGGGTCCACACCGACCCTCCAAAGAACATCCTGCCAAGGCCCATATCCTATCCCTGCATTTCCCATTGCTAACCCACCTAGCCTGCACATCCCTGAACACTATGGGCAATTTAGCATGGCCAATCCAGCAAACCTGCATACCTTTGGACTGTGGGAGGAAACCGGAACACCTGGAGGAAATCCACGCAGACACCGGGAGAATATGCAAACTCCACACAGACTGTCGCTTGAGAGTGGAATCGAACCCGGGTCCCTGGAGCTATGAGGCAGCAGTGCTAACCACTGAGCCACCGTGCCTCTTCCATTATTGAGGACGGGGATATTTGTGGAGCCTCCTCCTCCAGTGAGTTGTTTATTTGTCCACACCATTCATGACTGGATGTGGTACGACTGCAGAGCTTAGAACTGATCCGTTGGTTGTGGGATCGTTTAGCTGTGCCTATCTCTTGATGCTTATGCTGTTTGGCGTGCAAGTAGCCCTGTTTGATAGCTTTACCAGGTCGACACCTCATTTCTGGGTATGCCTGGTGCTGGTCATTTCATGCCCTCTTGCACTCTTCATTGAGCCAGGGTTAATCCCCTGGTTTGATGGTAATGGTTGAGTGGGGAAATAAGCCAGGCTTATAGATTGTGCTGGAGTATAATTCTGCTGCTGTTGATGGCCCACAGCACCTCATGGATGCCCAGTCTTGAGTTGCTAGATCTGTTTGAATTCTGTCCCATTTAGCACAGTGATAGTGCCATGCAATATGATGGAGGATCTTCTCAATTTGAACATGGGACTTCATCTCAAGGACTCCGTGGTGGTCACGGTTACCGATACTGTCACTGACAGAAGCTTCTGCAGCCGGCAGATTGGTAAAGATGAGGTTAAGTGTGTTTTTCCCTCTTATGTTCCGTCATCACCTGCCACAGACCCACTCCAGCAGCAATGTCCTTTAAGGCCTGACCAGTGTTCAGTAGTACTGCTGCTGAACTACTCCTGGTGATGGACATTGAAATCCCCCACCCATAGTGCATTCAGTGCCATTACCACCCTCAGTGCTTCGTGCAAGTGTTTTTCAATACGGAGGAGTACTCATTCATCAGCTGAGGGAGGACGGTACATAGTCATCTGCAGGCGGTTTCCTTGCCTGTGTTTAACCTGAAGCCATGAGACTTGATGGGATCTGGAGTCAATGTTGAGGACTGACAGGGCAACTCCCTCCTGACTGTGACACAGTGGTCGTGTCCCTGCTGCACCACTGAGAGGCCCAGGTTCAAGTCCCATCTGTTCCAGACATTTGTGATAACATCTCCGAACAGGTTGATTTGAAAAATAAGTTAAATACAAATCTCTTGAAATTTTTTTTTAATCTCTATGCCACCACCTCTGCTGGGTCTGCTCTGCTGGTGGGACAGGACATCTCCAGCGGTGTCTGGGCCATTGTAGGGTATGACTATGTCAGGCTGTTGTTTAATCAGTCTGTGAGACAGCTGTCCCAATTTTGGCACTAACCCCCAGATAGTGGTAGGGAGGACTGTGCAGGGTCAACACAGCTGTTTCTGCTGTTGTCTTTTCCGGTGCATGGTGTTAGTCAATTAAAAAGTGGTCTGTCTGGTTTGGTTTCTTTGTTGAGACTTCACAGCTATTGATACAACTGAGTGGTTTGCTCAGCCGTTTCAGAGGATAGGTGAGAGTCAACCACGTTGTGGGTCTGGAGTCACGTGTAGGCCAGACCAGGTGAGGATGCAGATTTTCTTCCTTTCACTCTCCCCCTCCTCCACCCCCCTCTTCCATC
>NW_025973321.1:0-9144 GCF_021869965.1 Rhincodon typus
GATCTTTTGGTTTTTATATTCATCGCTGTGTCAATCACACGTGGGGATTTTTTTGCTTATTCTGAGAGTTAAGGACCTAATTTAGGCTGGTACCTGTGCAATGTCATGAGCTGCACTTTGGAGATGCTATTCTTCAGGGAAAAAAAAACTTAAACACCAATCTCCCAGTCCATTTTAATGAATGCTAACGATCCTTTGGTGCTGCCCAATGAAGTTCAAGGAGTGCTCCTACTGTCCTAGCTAAATTTCTTCCGTCAGCAAATAGTTTTTCACCTCATTTGTGAGCTGTTGCTGCCATAGAATGGAGGTTGCTTTTGCTGGTGTAACAATCATTGAGCTGTGCAACACTCTGAAACATTATAACATTTTAATATCTATTTTAAAAACAAGTACCGCACAAAAAAAAATTAAAATTTTTATTGCGGAGTGCTACAAATTCCCCTTTTCTTTGAGATTTTCTCGTCTCTTTGTTCCACAATGAGCCTAAGAGCCACTTTCATCTCCACAACCACTAAGCATTAGGGGAATTCTATTTTACATAATGAGTCATAGAACATGATCAGCATAAATGTGATTGTCTGCCCTCTCATTATTTAATGGTGTATGAACATAATTCGGGCAGATATTTGTATGTTTCATTATTGGCATTTTTTTGCACACGTTTATATTTTCATTTTCTGGAGGGCAAAACTTCAATGAAACAATATGATAATTCATGTTAAACAGCTGTTAAAAGAAGCATCTTGAAACTTTTTCCACAATCCACTATGCCCAGTAGGGAGCCATGCTTGCAGGAAGCAAATGCCTGTTAGACAGCTCGCGTGATTTTCTGTCCAATAAGAAAAATTGGTTTAAACAGATGGAGAATGATGCTGGCTACTTAACGGCTGCACAACTCTCTATACCCAGTACTTGAAAACATGTGATATTTTATAATGAAATTGAAAGCGTATCCCATTTATCCTAGATTTTCCTGCATTTTTTTTCATTAGTTCATATTAATTTTCTCAGTTATTAAATATTTGATACTTATAATCCAGATTGCATTCCAGCAAGAAAAAAAGGGAGAAACACTGGCTTAATTAAATTGAAAATAAGATAAAGGTGATTGATTGTCATTGTGAACTCTGCTATCCTCACAGATCAGTTAACTCATTTGACAAGTCCAACACAAATCTAATTAATGCACTACCAATTTGTAACAAAGGGTGGGACATTTTTATATAAAATAATGACACAGGTAAACTCCACTAAAAGCTAGTGAAATTGTTAATTATCTTGGTCACAAATATATATCTGGGTTGTACGATGAAAGGTATGTGACTTATATAACTATATTAATATCATTTTTAATTTTTGTTATTTCAAACTAGTAGCATATGGGAGCTGGTTTATGTGAAGTTGAAAATTCAATGGATCATTCCTTTTGAAGTCATTATTTTAAATCAATATGTGTCTCCTGCAATTTCAAAGGAAGTTTCTTCGTATTATGGGAATTTGCAACAGGGGAGAGAAAACATTGAAAGATGGAGTGCAGGTACATAGTTCCTTGAAAGTGGAGTCACCGATAGATAGGATAGTGAAGAAGGTATTTTGTATGCTTGTCTTTATTGGTCAGTGCATTGAGTATAGGAGTTGGGAGGTCATGTTATAGCTGTACAGGACATTGGTTAGGCGACTTTTGGAATACTGCATGCAGTTCTGGTCTTCCTGCTATAGGAAGGATGTTGTGAAACCTGAAAGTGTTCAAAAAAGATTAACAAGAATGTTGCCAGGGTTGGACATTTTGAGCTATAGGGAGAGGCTGAATAGGCTGGGGCTATCTTCCCTTGAGCATCGAAGGTTCCAGTGTGACCTTATAGACATTTATAAAATCATGAGTTGCATGGATAGGGTAAATAGACACAGTCGTTTCCCTGAGGTGGAGGAGTCCAAAACTAGAGGACATAGGTTTAAGGAGAGAGGGGAAAGATTTAAAATGGGCCTAAGGGGCAACATTTTCACACAGAGGGTGGTGCGTGTATAGAATGAGCTGCCAGAAGAAGTGGTGGAGCCTGGTACAATTACAACATTTAAAAAGCATCTGGATGGGTACGTGGATAGGAAAGATTTAGAGGGATATGGGCCAAATGCTGGCAAGTGGGACTAGATTTATTTAGGATATCTGGTCGGCATTGACAAGTTGGATCGAAGGGTCTGTTTCCATTCTGTACGTCTCTTTGACTCTATATTAGAGTAGAGAGTATAGAATAAACAAGGATTAATTTTAGGTCAGAGAAAATCTAGAAATTGAAGGCATTTGGGCAATTTGAATAGATATCTGACTCCATTTGAATGCAAGTTCTTCTTATGTAGCCTCTCCAAGAAAACGGAAAATTTTCAGAGCAACTAAAAAAAAGTGAAGAAATGTAATCTGTGGAACTTCCAGACTCAGTGTGTTTAGTTGGAACCCTGCAGGTTATTAAAAGACTGAGAAAGCCTAAGATCCCAGTTATGTGAATATTCAAAGAAAAATATTTTACAGTTTGCAGGACCATAATTTATAAGAAGTAATTAACTCAAACCCACAGATTTGAAGGGGAAGGGAAATTTCTCTCATTTTTAAGTAAATGTAAAATAATGGTTTTCAAAATGAATGGATTTTGGTTTTGTTGTGTGCTTTCAAATTTTTAAAACCTTGTTATATTTAACTGGCTTTGTTTGGTTTATTTCATTTTTATTTATTTTGTGAAATATTTTATTGTTATAATCCAAATCTGCAGCCTTGTTTGCTTATGTTTCTGTGAATGATCACCATATCAGAAAACAAAGCAAAATATGTCAGATTTTACTCCTGCATTTAACTTGTCTGTTGTTAACATCAGCTGAAATCATAATAGTCATAAGCAATGTTGAGCTCTACCTATTCCTGTTTGATTTTACAATTACTGTTTAGAAAGATATTTAATATGCAGTGTACCTCCACCTTGAATTACTGTCATTGTTGATTTGAAAACTGAGAATTGAACAGATTTATCGCTATTGATTTCACCAGTCTGTCATGTTTTCGCTTGGACGGTCTGAATTATTCAGTGATAATAATTATATTTTGCTTCATGAATTCTCAAATACAAAATTCATTTTCAATTGTTCTTCAATGCCTAAGATGTATTATGTTTGTTTCTAAATGGGAATGATATTCTGACTTGCAGTTTTGGGGAATAATTTCATTCATTTGTCTAACAACTTTCTTTAATTGACCTCAAGCATTAAAATAAGGGAGACAATCTGAAGTTAGTTCAAATCAGAAAATGCTGGAAATAAACAGCAGACCATGCAGCCTGGAGAGCAGCAAAGTTAAGAGTTTTAACTCCAAAGCAAATTAAAGCACTTGTCTACTTTTTTTTTGACTCAGATACCAGCCCAGAAGCTACTTGATTCTCTGGTTTAGTCACTATTTGGCAAGCAACACTCCCAGGGAGCTATAGAAGAAAAGAAACCTTGAAGTAACAGTAACCACTGGTAAGAGAATTTGAAAACAGGAACAAAAACAGAAGTTGCTTGAAAAGCTCAGCAGGTCTGGAAGCATCTGTGAAGAAAAAATTAGAGTTAACATTTCGGATCCAGTGACTCTTCCTCAGAACTGAAAACAGGATCTGGCTTGGACATCATTTTACACCTCAACTCTTAATTCTTAAAACCTAGGGGACCATATTTGGCATACCTGCTGTCTTTAAACAGACTTGAACATTTTAGGTGAGAGAATCATTTACTTTATTTTCTAACATACAGCGGTCGTGGGTGAAGTTCCGTGCTGTGGCCGTGTACTTTAAAAAAAAATTCAAATGAAATGACACAAAGCAGAAATGTTAACTCTGATTATGTCATCACAGATGCTGCCAGACCACTTGAACGTTTCTAGCTTTTTCTGATTTTATTCCAAAAATTTGCTCTTAAGGTCAATCTCACACAAAAATAATGATAATTTTTTGGCTTATGAACAGTTAGTAATGTTATTTTCTGTTAAAGGATTAACTACTTCTTCAACATTTGGATTACTTGTTCACAAACTACAATTGCAAAACTTTTGCCGAAATAGACTGGGTGGTTGATCCTCATTGTACCACTTTTCTGAATGTTAAATAATTTTGCAGGTATATTCTGCTGCTAACTTGGTGGGAATTCCTGAATCCAGAGTCACATTTTGGTTAGTGCCAGTAGAGTCCTCTGTGAAGGACACTAGTGAAACAATTGTTTTTTTTAATGACAATTTGGAGGCTTTCATGATCAACAGCTAGCTCACAAATTAAAATATTTATTGAATTCCATTTCACACTTTGCCCTATTAGGATTTGAACTCAAGTCCTCTAGTCCACAAAGCAATTTATTTACATACTAAGTTCCTTTTGTAACTGTCTCAACAAAAACCGAGCAGTGATGTTGTTACTGAAATCCCTAAATCAACAGATTTGAATCCAGTTTCCATTTACAAGGAGCAATATATGGGAATCTTTCTGGCACAGCCACTATCTATAAGCCTCATGAATTTTCTCAATCTCTAATTAGATTGTCCACCTAATTAGCTTACCTATCCAAGTTCCAATATTTTAAAGATTTGGCCTGTGGCAGAAATTCACTCCAGAAGTAATTTCTATTTTTATATCTTTTCAAACAAAATTTTACTTTAACCCATGATGAGTCATTTTAATAAATCTATTCTGGTCATAATTTTACTGCAAATATGTAAAAATATAACAGAAATGGGAGAAAGTATTGGCTGTTATATGAATATATTAATACAATGACTATTAGAGATGCATTTTTTAACACGTTTAACTATAATTGAACTCGGATTTCTACATCAGCAGCTGTTATGCAATCAAAACTTATTAAAAGCTTTCCTCAATCACTGCTATTGTGTTATCATATTCAGAGTTGAAAATTACTAGGGAAGGGCTGTTTCCCAGCTGTCCCCTACATTAGAACACAGAAACATAGAACAGTACAGCACAGTACAGGCCCTTCTGCCCACGATGTTGTGCCAACCTATTATCCTACTACATTCTTTCATTCAGTTTGTGATTGGTTGACTAGCAGTCATTAAATCCAGGTAATTGCCTTTTAATTGTCATACAATAGTGACAAACAGTGAAGGCAATTTTATCATTGCTTTCAAAGGGAAGAAGTGCTTCAATAATTGCATATCAATAAAAAAATACAGAGGGCTGAAGCTTTTTTGCCAAAACCGAATTACAACAAGTATTCTGGAAGTTTTCTCACTGCAAAACCTGGCGAGTTCTTGCGCCTTACTTTACCAAATGCACCACATTAATTACCTACCGCAACTCAATGGCAACACTCACGTCCTTTTCCAGCCCCATCTTAGCATATGCCATTCCCAGAGCATTTGTCACTCTCTGGATATCCTGGAAATCACTGACATCCATCGCGCCTATGCCATCAATAAAAGCTTGTTGTGAACCCCAGAGAAGAGCTTTCAGTTGGGGATCTGCCCTGCATTGTTCCTGATATTTTCCCTGGACATGGCAAACAGAGAAATCAGTGCTTTGTGAGCAGGGACTTGGTGGGGCTGCTGGACAGGGAGATGTAGAAGTGGGACTTCCTCTTCCTCCAGAACCAGCAGTAGAGACCATGCCAACCTCAGCCAAGGTTGCAGTCTCAGCCAGCTGGATGAATGCCCGGCATTGAAGGAAGAAAGTCAAAATCCTTCTCTACTCCATCAGCAAAAGTGAAACTATCTTCTCTCTGATACTTCACACTCACTCAATCTCTGCTACTGCACTCACCTCCCATCATATCTTCTGCTATACCACTCTCACTAATGCCTGTAATACATTCCCTCAATTGCTGTTACCTACACCAACCACCAACACTTGGAACCTTGCAGACTCTCCGTTTTGCCTACTCACTTGCTCGGGACACCTCCCCAGCTGCAGCAAAAATAATTGCTGTTCCACCCACTTTCATCTCCCTCAATACCTATCTCTCTCTCCCTCTCTCATTCCAGAGGAAATTAGCCTCCAATAGGGCAGAAAGATTCAAGACATGTTGTGCGCTGTCTGATATTCAGCACCTCACTATTATGCGGAGAGAAAACATCCTGATTCTAACTGCCCCGAGTGACCGTTTCCAAGCCCCTAGACTTGTATTGGAGGCTGGCCTTGATTTACTGTGCTGGGAACCCCAGGCAAAGGCAATCTCCCTTGACTTCAGCATCCTTCTTTAATATCTGCACTAAACAGCAAGGCAACACAGAATTAATATGACACCCTGGCTGTAGGGGGAAGTGGAAAAAGGAAATGCAAGGCAGGGTGCTATGAAGTAGGTGCAGCATGACTGTGCGCTATGACGCCAAGCGAAGAGCCTGGGGATGTAGCCTGGCCTAGTCCTGTGTGTATGTTAGAGATGCGCCATGAAGAATTTTAGAGCCAGCCATCTACCTAATACCAATGTTTGTGGATGTGGGGTGCACATGGCTGGTGCCTTGAGATGTTGGAAAGCCCTGAAATATTGGAACCCAGTATCTAAGATGGAAATCATTTGTGCAAGGGGTGAGCTGAACTCGCAAGATACCTGTTCCGGGTTCCATGTCTCGTTCTCTTGACGTCTTGATTGTTTGGTCAGTTTGGTTAGACAGAAAGCTGAATATTGATCAGGCAAGTTGGGCTGTTAACAGGGCAGTTCACAAACAACAATCCCCCTGAATTGGCAACTCACCACTGCCTAGTGAAAAACTCACCCTTCCACTTGTGCAGAGCATAAAAGGAGCAAGACACGCCTTACATCAAGATAGGCTGCAGTACTTCTTACATAATTCTGCCATGAGCAAGCAAAAAACAATGCTCATTCCTCTCATTCACGCACAGTATCTATGACTCTTAATACCCACAATGTGTACTAATCCCTGTACCTCCTCCCTTAACCCCAGTATGAGGGTTGCTATCATTGTGAAAATTCAGGACTCAGTTCAGGAACAAGCCTCAGAAGTGGATGTCTAATGATCCATTGACAAACATAGACATGCTAATCACCACTGACAGTTCTCTCAGAGATTACTCAAATAAAGAACCAAGGTTCTTTACAGAATAAGGTTGTTTACAGAAACAATCATTCTAAACTTGAATGTGAGAGAATTCCAGAACTGTAACAGTTGTGTGTAGCGAAGGTGGGATTATTATTATTTGCAATCCCAATAGGGAAATTAGCTGAAATAAGTGCCTGCTAGATAATAAAAGGATAATATCCCAGAATAAGAAGCAATTAGTTGAGGAAAACCTAACACCTAAAATGCAGATATTCGACATTAGAGGGTTAAAATAAGTTTAAAAAGAGCACAGCAATGATTAACAGGTACTATTGAAGACTGGGGGGAGAAAAGGAACATCTTAAGTGTGCTCTCAAACTGGTTGAGAAACGTCAAATATGATAAGATCATGGAGAAAAATTTAGTCCTAAGTATTTTGATTAAGTCTAACCCCGTTCTAAATGCTAATGAAATGAATTACATAGATTCCTAAGGTCACTTGAATTGTTCGTTCACCATTGTAGATAGGGAAGAGTAGACAGGTTGGAACCGTTACTTATTGATAAGGCACATGTTGATTTTGTTTTGGATTAGATGCAGTGTTCATTGCAACTTTTTTATGCTGTAAAATGAGCAATCTTTATTTCCTTAAATCTCACTTATAGAGAACATATACAAGTCAAAAATGTTAAGTGGAAATTTATCACTGTAGTCACAAAGAACTAGCAATAGAAGAATAAAACAGCATGCTAATTTATGACGAAGGGAAAGAATGTACCAACTTTTGATGTTGTTGAGTTATCATTTTCAAATTCCTCCACTTCATGTAAGGGTAGAATTGTTTGGTCATGAGATTAGGGTTCTAAGTCAGTTGTCCAAGTCAAGTATCATTTGCAGTTCCTTGCTTTGACAGCTTGTTGCTACAGCTATGTAAAGCTAAGTCTGTTGTATCGTTTACATTCCTTTTGTTTAAAGAATTTATCCACTTCTTACTGTTAGCTTTGAAAACTTTTGACAGTATTTATCCACAGTCAAGATTTGAAGTAAATGGGAATCAAAAGAGACAATGTTTATTTTGAATATTGCAATTACAGTGACATTACAATTGACAATAAAGACATTTTTCACATATTTACTGCTTCACTGCACTGTCAGCTGGGATTTTCTTTTTGACCTAAAGAGTGTTTGTTAGCAAAATGGGCTACATAGGGGCTTATTCTCAATTCTCCACTGAACAAAAAATGTTGGGGTTGTTCCCCTGTTATTCACCTCATCCTGATGTCATGACCATGGGTCAGACAAACTAGATTACCTATGAATATATTGAAAATTTTATTTACAACATGTATTTTTTTTTTGGAAAGAACAGGTACAGCTTACAGTTAACTGTTGATGTAATTTCGGTGACAGTCTGAAGAGGAACACGTGAATTGTATATCTGCAGGTGTCAAGGAACATTCAAAGGATAAAATGCAGCTCAAATTGCACTGTAATCTCCTGTGAGTATCTCCAACTGTGAAGTTGATGGGGGAAAAGAC
Source organism: Rhincodon typus (assembly GCF_021869965.1). Classification (NCBI taxonomy): domain Eukaryota; kingdom Metazoa; phylum Chordata; class Chondrichthyes; order Orectolobiformes; family Rhincodontidae; genus Rhincodon; species Rhincodon typus. The sequence goes on from NW_025973321.1 coordinate 8,563, forward strand.
AGCAATGTGGCCAAGAGACATGTTCCTGTTTTCAAGAAACACAATGGTAGGAGTTAGCGATAACAAGGTGTAGAGCTGGATGAACACAGCAGGCCAAGCAGCATCAGAGGAGCAGGAAAGCTGACGTTTCGGATCTAGACTCTTTTTCAGAAATGGTAGAAGTTAGAAGTGTTTGTGAGCTGAGGTGTTTCTGTGTACTAGCTTGGGTTCAAGGGCTAATATAATGCAAAAATCATAGTTGAAGAACTACATAGTAGTCACCCCAGCAGATAAACGACCCATCAACTCTGAGTCCTGGAGGCCAGTCAGCAAGCAAGTCAACAGGACAAGATAATTTTGATTAACCTGCAAAGCCAAGAATCTCAAAACTGACTGCTCACTATCAATGTTCTGCAAACAACCCATAGACTGATTAATATATCTGCTAACTTTTTCTTTTCTTGCTCTCACTTCTCATTTTCTAATTTGTGTTTATCTGTTCATTTAATCTTGCATTTAGTAGTTTAGAATTTCACTCTTAGTTAAATCAAGAAACAAATTAAATAGTCTGGATGAACACAGCAGGCTAAGCAGCATCATAGG
>NW_025973322.1:0-9143 GCF_021869965.1 Rhincodon typus
TAACATACTGTACGCCTTCTTAACAACGCTATCAACCTGGGTGGCAAGAGAGCCTCCGGTCTCTTTTAGGTTAATCTGAAACTGCTGGAAGTGCATTAACTTCAGAGAACATTAACGGCACACCTATAGTAATACTTAGCATTTTGTTTTATCTAATTCACAATATGTGGGTGTCAACGGCTAGGCCAAGACTTGTTGCCAATTCCTAACTGTCCTGAGAGCTTGTCAGTAATCTGCCTACTTGAATCGCTGCAATCTGTGTGGTGACGTTAAGGAGGTAGCTCCAGGATTTTGATCCAGCAACAGCGAAGGGATGGTGATATAGTTTGAAGTTAGGATGGTGTGAAAATTTAGGGAGACTTGGACATGGTTGAGTTTCCATGTATCTGCTACCCTTGTCATTGTAGGTAGTTAGGGTAACGGGTTTGGGCAGTACTATGTAAGGAGCCTGGGAGGGCCACTGCAGCGCATCTTGTAGATAGTACACACTCCTCCACTGTGCTTTGGTGGTGGAAGGAGCGAACGTTGCAGGTGGTAGATGGGATGTCAATCAAGCAGGCTGACTTGTCCTGGATGGTGTTGAGCTTCTTAGATGTTGTTGCAGCAACACACATCCGGGGACATCTGGGGATGTAGAGGGTGCCCCACTGCATCCCTGACTTGTGCCTTGATGGACAAGCTTTGGGAAAATCAGGTGGTGGTTACTTGTTGCATAGTTCCCAGCCTCTGATCTGCTGTTCTGGGCCCAGTATTATATACGTCAATTTAGTTGAATTAGTGGAGCTGTTTAAATGTAATGACAATAAAAAATGCTTGTTTGTGATGCAACCTAGTGGAAGTGATAGGGGCCTTGGCTGCCAGCCGGACAGCTAGTGAGAGCTTTATGTCACCTCTTTAGTCTGGGCTTGCTTGTTGTGTGTCTTGCATCACCACAGCCCAGTCTACTCTTGCGTTAATTAGAATAGTGATAGGAGAGGTGATGGCCTAGTGGTATTATTGCTGGACTATTAATCTCGAGACCCAGGAAAGTTCTGTAGACCTGGGTTTGAATCCTGCCATGGCAGATAGTTGAATTTGAATTTAATAATAAAAATATGTAACTAAGAGTCTAATGATGACCATGTCAATTGTTGAAGAAACCCATCTGGTTCACTAATGCCCTTTAGGGAAGGAAGCTGCCATCCTTACCTGGTCTGGCCTACATAAGACTCCAGATTCACAGCAATGTGGTTGACTCTTAACTGCTCTCTGGGCAATTAGAGATGGGCAATAAATGCTGGCCTAGCCAGAGACACCTCATCCCGTGAATGAATTAAAAAAAAGGATGAGGCCCTCAAGTGGACATCAATTGACACTTAATATATTCCATCTAAGGGTTGCGGCAGGAAGTCTGTTTGACGATCCTCATGGCCTTGAATTAATCTGGGTGGAAGCATGAAGTGGGCAGGAAAGAGAATACAAGATTCTACCCCTTATCTACCCACAATGGCAGCCCCAAATATTGCTGAAATGCTGTACAGGGTGTTTAACACTTTTATTATTTCCAGGGTCCTCACTGAGTTTCTAAAGCAGTGGTTATCGCGGAAATTCTGAAAAGATGCACTTTTGGTAGAAATATTGAGCACTTCCACACTGCAGATGTACATTTGTTTCTCATGTCTGATGGATCTGAGAAGTTCACTTACCTTTGCGGACCAGGAATGTGTTTTTATTGCCTGCTGGCTTGTTGTGCTTTCTCCTCATCCATTGAGGAGGACAGGAACAATTTCTGTGAACAGTAAAACTAAAAACAACTCTGCATGTCAAGTTGAAAGAAGCACAGTTGTTTTCATGGTGGTTCCATGCTGTGGAATCTGTCCTATCGATGTAAACAAGTCAGATTGTGCAGTGTCACAGCAATTCTGCAGGAAGGTTGCAGCTAATAGTATTCTCAATATTAGCTGCCCAGATGTTACCTTCTGTAAACATGAGGTGATCCAAAAGTCTGCTACTGTATCCCGACTTGCAGCAAGGCCACCGAGTTATTGGCAACATCATTCTGTTCAAATTCCTCCGTACCATCAAACCTCACTATTTTTGTAGCTTATTCTGGCCCTACAACCCTCTGGGATTCCTGCACTTTCCCAAATATGACCTGTTGTGCATCTTTGATTTCAATTGCTCCACAGTCATACCTTCAAGTGCTTAGGACGCAAACTCCATGATTCACTCTTTAAGCGTCCCTGTCTATTTCTGCTCCTTTACGACTCTCCTTAAACTCTCTTTGACCAGGCTGTAGGCCACATACCTGTCTATCTCATGTGATTGGTTGTCAGACTTTGTCTGAGAATGCTCCTGTGAAGCATCTTGGGTCATTTTTATTAAACTAAAAACACGTTGTTAGTGAAGCTAATAGAACAGTGACAAAAGCTCGTTTGTACAAATTGAAAGTACATTAGAATCTCCCTTTTTTAAATGGACATTGCTTACAGATTTAACGACTGATTTATTTCACAGCCGGTTTTAAAAGCAAACCTGTGTGAGTCCTGAAGTGATCTCTCATGGCAGATGCTGTGAGGAAGGAATAGTGACACGTCAGCCAGGTGCATTTGAATGGTTTCTGGCCCATGTGCAGCTTCTTGTGATTGGTCAGGGCCCATTTCTCTGTGAAAGTCCGGTCACAAATTTCACACACAAATTTCCTGTTGCAAAAAACAAAAGAGAGAGATATAAAACATAAAGAGCAGGAAAAAGAAAATGCATACCCATAATACTGCCACAGCGTTTTAAAAAATGAACTGCAGCAATTGTACAGACTTTGTCCGGACAGCATTGCAGGCTAGGCCTGTCACGTCTATATAACCAGGCATTGATTTTTCTGTCGAGACCTGGTACTTCATCCATTTATTCTCTGCTCTGAAGTTGGACCCAAAGGGTTTGAAAAATTCTGTTACAGTCCAGTTGCCCCTAAGGCAAATATGAGAATAGATTTCACCTGTACAATCCCCTCACTTATCCAGGGCACATGCTGTCAGAGCAAAGGCTAAATGGAAAGCCATACACACAAGGTTACTCAACCAATCACACCAGCATGAACTTAACCACTGCCAAAGCGCACACATTTGCACTTTACATACTAAGACTGAATTATAATCACTGCTCAATCGTATCCCATTTCCACATCCTTGTAGGATGATGAGACATCCCTCAAAAGGTTTGACTCCATGTGGAAAGAGGCATTGATTAACTTGGTGCTGTTGCCAGATCGGCTGTCCTATCCCCCCTGAGATTTAACAGGCTGAAGTAACAAGAGTAACAGCCATGGGTTGTTGCAGACTATGCAGTATACATAGTGTTATATCTGTAAATCTTCCTTCTTGCAGAGCACTGCAGACAAAGTATTTCAGTGTAATTAATTAAAGATAATTTTCACCACGTTTTCGTATATAAAATAATCTAAACATGTAATTTATATCAAACACAAATAGATTTGGAGAAATATAATATTCCATTTCCTATTGTGTTGTCAAATGCAATTCTTCTGCCTGTTCAGCACTGGCAGTAAGCTGAGGTGAATTTACGATTCCGCCCAGCTATCCAAGAAGAAATGGGCACTTAAAATATCTTCTAAAAGGTCAGCACCAAACAGCTGATTAAAATAAACTACTTTCTACCAATATTATATTAAATGAAAATCCTGAAATTTCAGGGCAGTTTGATCAGCCTAAGAATAAAATAGCATAGTCTTTGGAAGATTTGTACTCAAAATGTTAAGGTAGCTTTTCTCTTAAAGATGTTCACTGATCTAGAAAGCATTTGCAGTTTTACTGTTTGCTTTCACAACCATGGATTCCAGAATCTGCTAACTCCAATATTACAGCTGTCTACACAACTTCGAAACACGGTAAGTCCTACGAAAAGGGCAGTAAATACCAAAGAACTAAGACTAACTTAATCAGATTACAAACATTTTGAGAAACAAACAGCTCATCTCAAAATCTTTAGAAGAAGATATACAAATAACAACTTATACTTATATAGTGTTTTTAATGTAATTGGATGCCTCATAAGTGTGTTATGAAGCAAAATTTACACAGGTCCACATATTAGGTCACATTACCAAAGCACTGTAAAAGGGATAGACTTATAGGAGAAAAGAGAAATACAGAGAGTGAGATGCTGAGCAAGAGAATTCCAGAACTTAGGCCCTAGGCAACTAAATTCATGCCCACAAATTGTGTATCATTAAAATTAAGAATGTTTGAAACCACGACTAGAGGGATATCAATATTTTCCAAAATATCAATATTTTGGAGAATTTGTAGGATTCCAGGAGCTTTCAGAGGTAGGGAAGGACAAATTCATGATAGAATCTGAAAACAATGGTAAAAATGTTAAAATCAAGGTGTTGCTTGACTAGGGTAAGTTGATGAGTGCAATGGTCATGAGTGAATGGAACTTGGTGTGAATTTGGAAACTGGCAACATAGTTTTGGATGTCCTGAAATTTATGGAGAGTGAAACATGGAAGACTACATTTGAAGAATGATGAACAGAAATGGGCACATTGCCTCGTGCAGCTGGTGCCCACATTTTTGATTCCTTATGCATCAGTTACAGACATCCTCAAGCCATGTGATTTCCTGGGACTTAAAAACAGGGGGAATATTAGTAGGGAGAAATGAAAAACAAAAGTTCCCATGTGAATACCTTAGATGATCAAACCAACATTCAGGAGATTTAGCATGCCCCATGATTGCTCAGTCCTTTGAGTATAGGGGTTTAGACGTTATATTGAGGTTGTACTGGACATTGGTGAGGCCTCTTCTGGTCGCCCAGTTATAGGAAGGATATAATCAAACTGGAGAGGGGTGAAAAGAGAATATTGCCAGGTGTGGAAGATTTGAGTTATAAGGAAATGCTGGATAGGCTGCGACATTTTTTCATTGGAGCATAGGAGGTTGAGAGGTGACCTGATAGACATTTATGAAATAATGAGAGGTGTAGATAGAGTTGATGGTAGTTGTCTTTCCCCGAAGATGGAATTTCAAGACTTGGGGGCACATTTTTAAGGTGAGAAGAGAGAGATTTAGAAAAGACATAAGAGGCAAATTTTTTACACAGAGGATGGTTCACATGTGGAATAAACTTCCTGGGGAAGTGGTGGATGTGGGTACAACTACAATCTTTAAAAGACAATTGGATGGATATATGAATAGGAAAGGGTTGGAGGGATGTGGGCCAAGAGCAGGCAGGTGGGACTAGTTTAGTTTGGGATTATGTTCAACTTGGACTCATTAGACCGAAGGGTCTGTTTCCATGCTGTATGACTCTATGAGATATCTCACAATGCAGTAATAAAAAGATAAAGGTAATGAGAGTAAAAATACATGCACTCAAGTAAATGTTGCACAAAACCTGCATTAACAATGGGTTCATTTGGATTCTTAGTCCAATATATGATATTTTTTCTCTGAATTTTATATTTTCAAGTTATGTTTCACCAGTATCTGCCATTGTAATGCATAATTACAAAATTATAGTTTAATGAATGTAAAGAACTAGCAAAATATTCAACAGCTCAGTCCTGGATGTATTCTGCACATTTAACTGAAGCATCATGTCTCATTTCCAATGAAGAAACCAATTATATCTGCACGCACACATTTCAGTGATTAATGTCAACAAGTACCAAAACTACCAGCCACAGATGTGACAGACGACAGCCTGTGGCCTGTAGAAAATGGGCAAAATCTTTCAGATTTTGAAATAAATTGACTCTAAGGGTAAAATAAAACAAATATTGATTGCCATTTTTGAGCTGGAAGGTAAACGATTACTCCCTCAAGTTGCAAAAATGACCTTCAGTGTAAAATAACACCCTTAGCTATTGGCTTTCAGATTCCTGGTGACTTCTGTTTGCTTAGGTTAACTGACTACTTCTGATCTCTCTGCGGTCAATAAGAAGTCTCATATACAATTTCAATATTTTGCCTCTGTTGCTACTGGGAGTAGACCAACTTCAAAAAGCTCCCTATTTTATTCTTTCATGGGGGGCTTGGGTGTCACTACCAAGACCCAACATTTGTTGCTAATCTCTAATGACCTTTGAGAACTGGTGAAGCGTCTTTTTGAACTGCTCAAATTCATTCGGTGAAGGAACAGAGAAACAGTTTTGAGTCAGAATGGAGTGTGGCTTGGAAGGAAACTTGGTGGCAGTAATACTCCCATCCATCTGCTGCCCTCATATATAAAGTGATAGAAGTTGCAGGTTTGAAAGGTGATATTGAAGCAGCCTTACTGAGATGCTGGAGTGCTTGTTGTTTATAGCACATATTGCTACCACCATGAATGTTTAAGATGAAGATGGCAGAGCCAACAAACCAGGCTGTTCTGGATAGTGTTGAGCATTGATTGTTAACTGCGATCATCAAACAGATGTCATTTATGATTTTGATTCGTGCTTTGTGCGTATTATAACGGAAATGGAAATTTGATTAGAGGGATTCAAAGTGACATTGCATTAACTTAGGAGAATGCACCATGCTTAAGGAGTTGATAGAAAAGGTAGATAGGAATTGGGTAGTAATTTGCAAGAACACAGTAATTGAGGGATAGTTGTTTGGAGAAGGGATTCTACATCCCTCAATATCAAAGAAAACAACATCCATGTGCTGTGCAATAGTGAACATCAACGTATTTCTGTGTTCACAATAAGTAAACATATTTCAAAAGTTTTTATTTAAATGTGGCGGCACGTCTTTTTTTTTAAAAGAATGGGTGCATGCAGGAGAGAAAGAGAATGGAAACAAATTTTCTGATCACACTTCTGTTGGAGTCTTTCTTTATGTTCAATGAAGTTCAGAAAGGACATTAAGCTAAGCCACTATGAGATGGGATAAAGTTCATCATTTTATGATGTTTAGGACAATTTAGTGGAATTAGAAGTGGAAAAGGAATGCAGCAGACGAAGCAATTGAATACTTTGTATATGTCTCCAGATTATTCATGGTAATATTAATATTTGTGCTTGGGAGACTTTAACTCTTTCAGCAACAAGGAAAAGATTCAAGTAGAAGTCATTAATTTGTAAACAGTTGCCAGACATGTATATAATTAATATGGGTTCAATGTACTTCAGTTTTCTAGAAAGAAGAAAGAATTCTCGGAGTATTCTCAGAGCAGAGAAGGTTAAAGGAAAGATTTAATAAAAGGTGTTCAAAACTATGAAGGATCAAGTAAGGGAAAACTGCTGTCACTGACAAAAGGAGAACTTGGGACAGCAGGGGAGGTGGTGCTAACCGTGGGGGCGAGAACACGGAATTGTTTTTCAAGCAGTCTGTCAATTGGGGTGGTCAGTCTCTTGAGTATTCCATCTGGCATGAAGACCATAACAATTGACAAGCTACTTGGCCAAAGATTGTCATTGTTCTGAACAACTGCATTCATTAGCTGAGTAGTACCTGCTAGATTACAGCATCTTTCCTTTCTTTCTTAGTCCATGTGGTGACACATAGACTGTTCTGTTTCACCTGCCCAGAAGTTGCCAGAGTGCAGGTTAAGTGAACTGAAATGCCTGGTAGTGCCTCACCTCTACCCTGGAAGGTGCCCCAACCCCGCTGTTCTGAATGGATGGCCTTGTATCTTCCCTCCCTCTCAACATGTCCCATGGCTGATAGCTCCTCCCCTCTGCATCTCCAACCTCTGAATCGTCTGTCTAATCTAATCTCCTTCCTCAGTTTCCTCTTCATGGTGCCTCCAGGTGGCTACTCTTCCCCTCTAACTCCCCCAAACAACTTTACAATCCTCCCATCACTCCTCTCAACAATGTCCCAAGATGGTAACGACAGCACCTTCCCCCATCCACAACACAAGCTCCACTTCCTGAACTAAACATCTCCTTCTCTATTTTGTAATGAGTGTCAGAGTATGAGAGAGAGCATTAATGGGCAAGAGAGAGAGAGTGTGAATGAGCGTGAGCGTGTGAGACAGGGCAGGTGAGAAACAGCAGATGTGTAGCAGAGAGACAGCAGGAGTGAAAGAGCTGGACTGAGAGAGAGTGATACAGAGGAAGACAAAGACAGGGTAAGAGACAGAGGGTGGGGGAGCGAGAGAGAGAGAGAGAGAAGGAAAGAGGGAGAGACTGTGAGGGAGTAGGCGTGTGGGTGGGGGGAAACAGCGAGATCTGTTGAGAGTAAGCGAAGGACAAAGACAGCAACAGAGAGAGAGAAAAGTGGGGAGGCAGAACAGGAGTAGCAGAGCAGAGAGACAGACAGTGGGAGACAGAAAGACATAACAGAGACAGCAAGAAAGAGGAGAGACACAGAGAGAGAGAGAGACAGAGACAGAAAGAGACAAGGAAAGCAGGAGAGAGAACAGAAGAAAGTGAAAGGGACAGGAAGCAAAGGTGAAAGTGGGATGAGTGGCATGAGAGGGAGCAGCATAAGAGACAGAGTGATAGAAGGACAAAGAACGGGTGGGTGAGAAAGAACTGGTGGGAGAGAGAACCAGTGGGAGAGAGAATGAGAATGGGTGAGAAAGAGAGTGGGAAAGAGAGCGAGAAAGAGAGCATGAGAAATGAGAGCAGAAAAGAGAACCTGGAAAAGGGAGAACATAGGAGAGAATAAGTGCAGAAAAGAGAGCAGCAAAGAGAGCTCAGGAAATGGGAGCAGAAACAAGAGTGTGGGAAAGAAAGAACTTAGGAGAGAGCGAGCATAAGAATGACAGAACATGAGAGTGTGTGAATGTAAGGTGAGAGAACAGGAGGGAGAGAGCATAGGAGAGGGAAAACACTAAAAACAGGGATAATGTGGGAGGAAGGGAGAGTGGGACAGAGAAGGTGCAAGACATAGAACAGATGAGACGGAGGGACCAGGAAATAGAGGGGTCAAGGGAGAAAAATGCAGGAAAGAGAGAGAGAGAGATAAGGAGTAATTAATGTTATCTGCAGGATGATGGTCAATTTTAGATTCAATAGTTCACTGGGTCAACCTAGATCTTTTCTTCCATTATCATTATTTCTTTAGAGTCCCTAGGTTTTTGTTTCCTCTTTTCTCTTACATGGTGAAAGACATAGAACATAGAACATAGAACATTACAGCACAGTACAGGCCCTTCGGCCCTCGATGTTGCGCCGACCTGTGAAACCAATCTGAAGCCCATCTA
>NW_025973323.1:0-9142 GCF_021869965.1 Rhincodon typus
TGACCTATCCCCTTCCTAACTCCCTACCTACACTCACCTTTCCTGGCTCCATCCCCGCCTCTTCGACCTGTTTGTTTCCTCTCCACCTATCCTCTCCTCTATCCCTCTTCTATCCGCCTCCCACTCTCTCCCTATTTATTTCAGAACCCCCTTCCCCTCCCCCTTTTCTGATGAAGGGTCTAGGCCCGAAACGTCAGCCTCTCTGCTCCTATGATGCTGCTTGGCCTGCTGTGTTCATCCAGCCCTGCACCTTGTTGTCTCTTCTTCAGTAATTTCTGTTTTTGCAGCTAATTGGTCCTTGGACCAGTGACTAATTATCAATGATAAAGGCCTGCTGTCTGCCAACAACTATGTGATTGGTTCCCAGTTGGCTTGGGAGTGTGAATGCTTTGGCAGAAACCATCAGCCCTTTGGATGAGAAGGAGTCGTGCATCTGCTCTGCAATAAAAAGCAACACAAGCCTGTGGATCGACATTTTACCTCCCTTTTCCAATTGCTGTAAGCTGTGACTTCTCATTGATAAGACAAATGTTGAACCAGTCACCCTGTACCTCCTGCAATCAAGTGAAGCCATCTGGAAAAGCACCATTCTGATCAGCAAAAGAATCACCTCAGCAATCCCTAGGACCACTGAACTGCCTTTCCAGTCTTTTCTTCTGCTCATTACATCTATGTTTTGTTTTCCGGTCTATGTCTGTCTGAATGTGTGTATAAAGGAGGTATTTGTAAGAATTTTAATTATTAGAGTTATATGCCAATGGTTCAAAATTGTTTTTTTTTGTCACTAGAATCTATTTATTTGTAATGATCATAGTCAGAAGCTTATCTTAACATTGCATATGCCACAGAGGATGTGGGCAGTCTGCTTTAGTTTAGATAGTTGTGAGGAAGAAGGTGAGGAAGAAGGTTCAACACTATAGCTAAGGAATGAGGTTTGTAGTTTCAATTAAAGAAGTGGGTTGAATTTCCATCTCCTGACATTGAGCAAACCCATGTAGGGAGATCAAAATGCAGGCATGTTGGATGCATTTTTAAGCTTCTCCTTCGATTCTTGCTGCCCATCTTTTTGTTGGCTGTAAGTCACAACCCTATGCATGCTGCAAATTCAAGTTTCTATGTCTTTTCTATTTCCATGTTTTGAGGGATTTCGGAAGCCTGTGGGAACTGTGCTTTTTCAGTCAATTTGTGTAGCTTGGGGTAGCCAGCTGTGGAGTCGGGGACCTTATCACAGATAAGCCTGAAGGCTCTTGCCAAATTCAACCATCACGTGGTAAAGGATTATGATGACTTAAGTATATTTTCCATGCAGTAATTGATCATAGAGTTATGTCCTGGTAAAGTAAAAGACCATTAAATTGACCAACACTGTGTAAGTTCAGATGCATTAGAGTCCTTTCTACGGTGGATAATGTCCTTTTCTGCATTCTGTTGCTGAACCTGATATGAATGTATATATAAAGCCCTGTGGTTTAATTTTCACACTGAGTTAATGGCCTGACATCTGGTGAGCCTTGAATCATTCTTCCAGTATCCACTAAGGATACAGAACCAATCAGCTGTATAATAACACTGCCACCTCTTCCAAATATTCATGAAACAAAAAAAAAGCACATAACCAAGCATTTAACATTCCCATGAAGATAACTTTCTTCTTGCATTCTCATAAATCTGACAAATAAACACAGACATTGAAAACTGCATTTTGAAACCTTCTAATCTTTTCTAAATAAGCACATAGGAAATCACTTTAAACAAACTTAACCATTACAACCTGATAAAACTGCTCATCAAAGCTAACAGACTCTTGTTCAACTGATTAACCACCCAACCCCTCCCCTCTTTACCTGGCCGAGTACATTTGTCAGTCTTAGAGCTCAGTCAAACAGTTATAATGAGGCCATCTGATAAAACAAAGGTTTGGCTATCAGTTCAGCCTGCGTCTGGTGATCTAGTTGTTAGATGGTCTTATCTTTTGAACGAAGGCTGAACATATGCAATTACCCAGCACTCAGGCATCACTTTTACATCTAAGGGGAATCAAAAAAGTTTAGCTCGTGCCTCTGTAATTTCCACTCTTACTTCACTTGGTACCTTGACTGCACCTGATCTAGACTTGGTGATTTTAAGTACAGCAAACCTCTCTAATACATCCTCATTATCAATTTATATCCCATCCAGTGTCTCCATTAGCTCAGGCAGGCAATGGCATAGTGGTATTACTGCTAGCATATTAATCCAGAGACCCGGGTTTGAATCTTGCCACAGCAGATGGTAGAATTTGAATTCAATAATAATCTAGAAATAAGAGTCTAATGATGACCATGAAACCATTGCTGATTGCTAGCAAAAACCCAACTGGTTCACTAATGCCCCTCACAGAAGGAAACTGCCATACCTTACATTGTCTGGACTACATGTGATCCACACCCACAACAGTATAGTTGACTCTTAACTGCCCTCTGAGCAAAAAATGTTGATCCAGCCAGCAATGCTTACACCCTATGAATGGATAAAAAGAAATCACTTTTGCTTTGACTTGTCTTAGTTCTTGCTGCTGTATTATTTTTCTCCCCCAACAGATTTTTAGTCAAGGCTAACTTAGTTTTAAAACTTTAGATTCAAGAGTTCTTCCAGCTGATTTTACAAGCTAACTAATGAATTTCAAAAAACATTGCCTGAGAAGTAAAGCCTTACACAATGTTAAAAGTTTTATCTTGATAGTCTCACAGAATGCGGGACAACAGAAGCTACTACTACATGAATATGTTGATTAAAAACAAATGAATAAACTGGCAAGCTTATAGTCAAATAAAATTCTTTATTTTTATTTGGCCATCAAATATTTGCCATAGGAGACTTGAACCCATAGAACAGAACATAAATGTTGTGAATCACTGACCCTACCAAAAGTTGCTAATGAACAACGTATGGCACAACTAGCCAAACTTTAATATGTTAATGGGTTAGTGGTTTCCACTGAATCAATGAAAACATGTTATTCATAAGTGTGTGTAGATATATGAAGCTTATATTTACAATATGATCCCATATGTATATACAGTGATTCCTTTTTGGCTTTAATGCATTGAGAAGTACCTTAGATGAAAAAGATTGCAGAAGTGTCTGATATAACCATAGAGGCAGCCAGTTTCTGCTAGCACTTATTCATTTTGCCTTTATTGTTTCCAGATGTTTGCAAAAGGTAAATGGGTTTATTTTAACTTATATCATTGAATGACAGATCAACATGCAAAAAAAATCAGACAAGGTGTAAAATTTATGACCATTTACTATCATTTGTTTTCTTAATTTGGTGACGTAAGAGAAAATTGTCTTCAAGCAAAGAAAAACTATCCTTATTCTTATGCTCAGAACAACTCCCAAACAGCTTTCTGGTAGTAGCTGTGAATCCATCAAAACCAGGTGAATGATGGTCAGTGGGATGAAAGTTCTTTAATTGGAGAGTGGATGGACTGGGTTAGTTGATGATCTGAGAGGGAAATGAAGGGATAGGGTTAGGGGTCAGGGGAAGGAGTTATTTCAGAGAGGCAATGTGCAGTGAGCTGCTGGTGTATAGTTCTTGCTGGAAACTGATTTTGGAAGCTTCCCACTGCAGCTGTATCCTTTGGCTCATCCACTTCTATCTCCTGATGTGGCAGATGGTCCTTTCAATCTGTTGGCATCAGTAGCTCTCCTGGTATGTGAGTGGAAGCACACCACTACCTACTATCTTCAACGCACATTGCTGAACTGCACTAAAGGGAATATTCAGACCCATCCAGGCTGTTGAATTATTATTAAAGGATGAACAGCTGGCAGGGGCCAGTCAGCTCACAGGTCTAGATGGCTGGTCTATGGATTAGATTAAAGGCAATTGCATAGCATTTCATCCCCATTCCAGGTGAAGTAGACCTGCAAGTGGTCTCTTCACCCTAAGAAAATAGAGTTGGCTGGAAAACAGGCACACACCCACATGAACAAAAACAGAAATTGCTGGCAAAGCTCAGCAGGTTTGCCAGCATCTATGGAGAGAAATCAGAGTTAATGTTTCAGATCTAGTAACCCTTCCTCAGAACTGATGGTAGTTGGGAAAAAGTTTTTTTTTTATGCAGAAGATAGATGGGGGAGGGGATAAGTAGTAAATGATATGTGGACGAAGAGCCTGAAGAGAGACAAGAACAGTTTGACAGACAAAAGAGTAGATAATGATCAGCCTGGAAGAATGAATAGCTACTAATGGGGACTACTAGTGGCCCACAATGGGTTGTGTGTAATAGCAGACCATGTAATAACAAGGCCTGGTGTGTGGGGATTGGTGTAAGGACATGGGAGAAGGTGCCTCTAGCCCTAAAATTATTGAATTTGATGAGTCCAGAAGGCTGTAGAATTCCCAAGTGGAAAATGAGGTTCTGTTCTTCCAGCTTGCACTGAGCTGTGCTGGAGCACTGCAGCAAGCCAGGGAAGGAAATAAAATCCAGGGAACTCTACATCTTTCTGGACTGAATATCATGTTCAGCAATTTTAAGGTTTGAGACACCTTCTCCCATGTCCTTATCCCAACCCCACACACATTGTTATCACATGGTCTGTTGTTACACACAACCGATTGTTAGCTGCTAATAGTCCCCATTAGTAGCTATTCATAGAAATCTGGAATTTCTTCTAAATATCTGTAAAGCTGGCTCAGTTTATATCTTAAGATTGAATTTTCCAACTGAGTAATAAGGCGAGTAATTGGAGTTCAGATAGAGATGAGTCATAATTTAGAAGAGTGGTACAACAGATTCAAGGTAGTGAATGACTTATTGCTTTTCCTCTTTAACTATGCAACTGCAGTGGATTGGGCACGGTGTCTATATTGCTGCAAGTGTCTGCCTTACAAGTTTGCTCAACTCTCAAATGGCCAACATTCCAGGGGAGATCTAAGAAAATGCTGTAATGACACTCTGAAACTCTCCTTGAAGTACACATTGAAATGGGTGATACCAATCACTCAAATTGAAGAGAATTTGTTCATCAGGCTGCATTAAGCCCTGAGTATAAATGCCTAAATGATGAAGCAGAGCAGCAACAGATAAGGAAAATTAAGGAAGCAAATGCTGCATCCTGCTCCATGTACCCAAAGGGCTAAGAATTGGCTTGTTCAGCCACAAGAAGATCCTTGGCAGAAACTCACAGCCCTGAGTAAACATCATCCTTCAATCAAGGGACAGATGATGATGATGTTCCCAACCTCCTACTGTTGTTTGACATGTCAGGCATATTCTTATAGACTTCTGGCCAAAGCTTCCAAAGCCTCCTTTTGTGCCGATTTATTATTCCATCAATTTTGGTTCATAAAGTCCCTCTAGTGCAGATAGAAGTCATTCAGAGCATTGAGTCTGCAAAAACCCTCCCACCCAGACCCAACCCTCTACCCAATCCCTGTAACCCTGCATTTCCCATGGCTAATCCATTTAACCTGCACAATCCTGCACACCATGGGCAATTTAGCATGGCCAATCTACCTAACTTAAGAGACTGTGGGAGGAAACCAGAGCATCCAGCAGAAACTCACACAAACACAAGGAGAACATGCAAACTCCACACAGGCAGTCACCCTAGGCTAGAATCAAACCTGGGTCCCTGACACAATGAGGCAGCAGTGCCACCATGTCACTCTCCATCCAACCTTCGGTCTGCCATGCTTAACTCTCTTCCTTCTTCAGTCTAATTACGTTCTTGAGTGTCGATCACTTCTGCTGGTTTATGACCTTTGAATCAGACTTCTATCTACATTTCTTTCTCAGTCCTATAGCACCTGTTCTCTCAGCTCTTTCCCATGATGACTGCTTATTTACCTTTATATTTCCCTCTTACGCTTCTTCTTTGTCTTCCTCCTCCTTTATTATGGCTTCTCTTTTGGCAACTACAGTCAGCCATCCTCCCACTTCTGTCATTTTCTTTCCGTTATTCTTTTCACACAGTTCACATTTCCTGTTCTTCATTGATTCATGTCTCTCCAGGACACATCCATGTTTCTTGGCAACGCATACTTTCATAAAATGACCACTTTCCCAATTTGACTAGGACTAACCCTCTATCCAGAGATAGCTTGCTGTCTACAGTAATTGACTAGAGCTCATGATAGTGTATACAAAGCCGTGAGTCAAAAGATATAAGTCATTGCATATTGCAGGCATCTGTGTAACTGAGAAAAATCACAAAGACCAAAGTAGTTATATACTGTCCAATTTTTAACATTCAAGATTTAACCAGTGCCAAATTTTGCCTAAAGTCAGTAGCACGTTTTGAGAGTCAGCTGTGCAAAATGCATTGGCAAATTTACATTAATTACCTTTCAGATAATTACTCTGCAAAAGAAATTAATTCATTCTGAAATAGTTTAGAGTCACTTGTAAACAGAAAAAGCACCACAAGTTATAAACAATTCTTGAGTATACCTCTTTCAAACAAAATAGTTTAAAAATTTCAATTTTCTTGCTCTAGCTCTGAGTTTGGCTGCATTGAGCATTATGGCATCAAAAAATCTGTAGACTGATTATTTTTTTCTGCGTTTTATGAAGACTGATCCCAGATTAATCCATATCCAAGCACAACATATGCTAGCAAAGTAGTTGTAGATTTATTAGGACCAGGATTAAAAATCCATGTGTCAAACATGATATTTATTTTGCTATACTAATAATGACGAGGAAACCCCAATTCTCACAGGAGAAATGAATCACTTTTGTAAATATCTGTTCACTATGGGATATTTAAATACCGCCAAAGTCACCTATTTTTATTCAATTGTGGATTGTGGGTGTCACTTTCTAGGTGAGCATTTACTGTACATCCCAAATTGCCCTTCAGAAATCAGTGGTGAACTGCCTTCTTGAACCACTTCCTCCATCTAGGGTACGTACACCTCTACGCTGTTAGGAAGGAAGTTTCAGGATTTTCATCCAGTGACAATACAATAATGGTGAGATAGTTCCAGTTCAGGCTAGTGAGTAGCTAAAGGGGAACTTGCAAATGGTGATATTCTCATATATTTGTCCCCCTTGTTCTTCCAGGTGTTAGAGGTCATGGGTTTGGACAGTGCTAAGAAATTGATGTGTTGTTACAATGATTCTTGTACATGTCATTCATTACTGCCACTGTATGTCAGTAGTGGACAGTAGTGGATGTGATGCGAATCAAGCTGCTTTGTCCTGGATGGTGTCAAGCTTTTTGAGCGTTGTTGGAGCTGCATCTATCCAGGCAAGTGGGGAGTATCCCATCACAGTCCTGACTTATGCTTTGCAGATCATGGACAGGCTTCGGGGAGTCAGGAAGTGAGTTGTTTGTCAGAGGATTCCTAGCCCTTGATTTGCTCTTTTATCACAGTATTTATATGGCTGGTCCAGTTCAGTTTCTGATTAATAGTAACCCAGGATGTCAATAGTGAGGGAATTCAGCAATGATAATGACACTGAATTTGAAAGGGCAATGGTTAGATTTTCTTTTTTTCGGAGATGGTTATGCCTGGCATTTGTGTGGTGCAAATGTTATTTGCCAGTTATCAGCCCAAGCCTGGATGGTGTCCAGGTCTTGCTCCATATGGACATGGACAGCTTCAGTATCTGAGGAGTGGTGAATGGTGCTGAACATCTTGTTAACACTGGAGTTCATCCCCATTTCAGACCTTATGGAGGGAAGGTCATTGATCTGCTCATGGTCTCTAACACTTCTGTCTGATGTCCTCTGGCTGCCTTGGCATCTCTTATGGCTGAATCTAGAGATTAGGCCTCTGCATGGGGCTCAGTGGGTCTCTGAACTCCGATTGCCCAGGACTTGAGCTATTACATCTTCAATCGGCTATGGGCATATTTCAGAGATGTGCTTACCAGATTGTAACCCTGAGTTTATGTACCCAGGAGATGATTATGTCTGTGCTAGTGGAGGGCACAGGTGAATGCCACTATGGTGCCATCTCTGAGGTTTCAGCGTCAGCATTAGTGCTTGAGTTGGGGATAGGTGCTCGCCACCTCTATTTTTGTTTTGCATCTTGCTTTGTAATCCTGCAATGGAGAACAAAAAGAATGAGTTGCTGGGTGCATACACGCCCTCCACTACTTGCTGGAACACCAACTAATAGCGCTCAGCGGCAGTAGCTGGAGATCTTTGGTTGTCCTCTAAAGCTCTATTGTTGACCAGTGCAGGGACTAGAGGCAATAACCCACTGGAAAGTTAGGGTAGGGTAAATCAGCCTACTTTACCAAGATAGATTCACTCAATTTACTCAGACTCCTTTCCTTGCCTACGCAAAGGAAATCTTTAGCCGTCATAATTCCAGACAGATCAAGTCATGTCATTTGGACACCAAATTGTCCTGGTCACTTTTCAATGGCTCAATCTAATGAACCAGATATTGGCAAATTTAGTTAGTTGCACGCTGTACCGAGATATCATCCTAGTGCACCTGGGAAATGCACTTAGAACAATTGGAAGCCCCTTTCCTGAAAATACCATCCGCTGGTCTAGCACGAAGGGTGAGGTCACCGAAACCCAAGGGACCGATCTGGGACACATGATGGTTGAGTATTGTCCAGGGCTCCAAAGGTGGAAGCAGAAGCGGTGTTCCCCAATCCCACAACAAATCCAAACATCGTGAGGTTTCAGGACACGTGTGGTTTCTACCGAAAGTTCATCCCAAACTTAAATGCTATAGCTGCCCCGCAGAGATAAGCAAAGGAACCGCGGACGGAGAAATGCCTCACTGCTTTTGAAAAGCTGTAGATCATTATAACAAGCGAGGCTGCGTTTGCAGCTTGAAACTTTAAACAAGAATTTAAAGTAGACATCGATGCGACTGAGAGAGATAGTAGGAACTGCAGATGCTGGAGAATCCGAGACAACAAGGTGCAGGGCTGGATGAACACAGCAGGCCAAGCAGCATCATAGGAGCAGAGAGGCTGACGTTTCGGGCCTAGACCCTTCATCAGAAAAGGGGGAGGGGAAGGGGGTTCTGAAATAAATTGGGAGAGAGTGGGAGGCGGATAGAAGAGGGATAGAGGAGAGGATAGGTGGAGAGGAAACAAACAGGTCGAAGAGGCGGGGATGGAGCCAGTAAAGGTGAGTGTAGGTAGGGAGTTAGGAAGGGGATAGGTCAGTCCAG
>NW_025973324.1:0-6380 GCF_021869965.1 Rhincodon typus
TGAGGAATAAGAAAATGACCAGAGAAAGGGTAGGGCCGATCAAGGATTGTGAAGGAAATTTGTGCACGGAGCCTAAAGAGATAGGAGAGGTCCTTAGTGAATGCTTTTCTTCGGTATTCACAACTGAGAGGGACCGAGTTGTAGAGGAGGACAGTGTGAAACAGGCTGGTAGGCTAGAGGAGGTCGATGTTAGTAAGGACCATGTGCTAGGAATTTTGAGGAAGTTGAAGATAGTTAAGTCCCCTGGGCCTGATGGGATTTATCCAAGGATTCTATGGGAAGCGAGGGAAGAGATCGCAGGGCCGTTGGCGATGATCTTTTCGACCTCACTATCCACGGGTATCGTGCCGGAAGATTGGAGAGAGGCAAATGTCATTCCCTTGTTCAAAAAAGGGAATAGGGATAAACCCGGAAATTACAAGCCAGTTAGTTTTACATCAGTGGTGGGCAAATTATTGGAAAGGGCTCTGAGAGATAGGATTTCTGATCACTTGGAAAGGCACAGTTTGATTTGTGATAGTCAGCAAGGATTTATGAGGGGTAGATCATGCCTCACAAACCTTATTGAATTCTTTGAAGAGGTGACCAAACACATGGATGAAGGTGGAGCAGTGGATGTGGTATACATGGATTTACGTAAGGCGTTTGATAAGGTTCCCTATGGTAGGCTCATGCAGAATGTAAGGAAGCATGGGATAGGGGGAAATGTGGCAGATTGGATTCAGAATTGGCTGACCCTTGGAAGACAAAAGGGTGGGAGTGGATGGAAAATATTCAACACGGTGCTCAGTTACGAGTGGTGTACCACAAGGATCTGTCCTGGGTCCTCTTCTATTTGTGATTTTTGTAAATGATTTGGATGAAGGAGTGGAAGTGTGGATTAGCAAGTTCGCGGACGATACGAAGGTGGGTCGCGTTGTGGACAGTGCGGAGGGCTGTTCTAGGTTAGAAAAGGACATTGATAGGATGCAGAGCTGGGCTGAGAAGTGGCAAATGGAGTTTAACCCTGAAAAGTGTGAGGTGATTCATTTTGGAAGGACAAACTTGAAAGCAGAATACAGGGTTAACGGAAAGATTCTTGGCAGTGTGGAGGAGCAGAGGGATCTTGGGGTTCATGAACACAGTTCTCTGAAAGCTGCCACCAGGTGGATAGATTTGTTAAGAAGGCGTATGGTGTGTTAGCTTTCATTAATAGATGGATCGAGTTCAAGAGTCGTGGAGTTCTGCTCCAGCTATAGAAAAACCTGGTTCGGTCACATCTGGAGTATTGTGTCCAGTTCTGGTCGCCTCATTACAGGAAAGATGTGGAGGCGTTGGAAAAGGTGCAGAGGGGATTTACGAGGATGTTGCCTGGAATGGAAGAAGGTCTTACGAGGAAAGGTTGAGAGAGCAAGGCTTTTCTCTTTAGAATGACGAAGGATGAGAGGTGACTTGGTAGAGGTGTACAAAATGATCAGAGTTATAGGTAGAGTAGACAGCCAAAGATTTTTTCCTCGGGTGGAGGTAGCTATTACGAGGGGGCATAGTTTTAAAGTGGGTGAAGGTAGATACAGGGAAGACGTCAGAGGTAGGTTCTTTACTCAGAGAGTGGTAGGGGCGTGGAATGCGTTGCCAGAGCAGGTATGGAGTCGGCCTCATTAGGGGCATTTAAGCGGCTTTAGATAGGCATATGGATGATAGTATAAGGTAGGAGTGGAGGTTAGATAGACCTTAGGATTAGGGTAAAAGTTCGGCACAACATCGTGGACCGAAGGGCCTGTACTGTGCTGTACTGTTCTATGTTCTAATACCCAAAATGTTGACAGCTCCTTTCTTCCAGATGCTGTCTGGTTTGCTGTGTTTTTCCAGCATCCTGTTTGTCTGTTCGACTATAACCTGGAGTCATGTGATTTCTGACTTTATTCGATAGTGGATTCAGTATACGCGTTGGGAGGTCATGTTGCGGCTGTAGAGGACATTGGTTGGGTCACTTTTGGAATACTGCTTGCAATTCTGGTCTGCCTGCTGCAGGAAAGATGTTGTAAAAGTTGAAAGGGTGCAGAAAAAATTTACAAAGTTGTTGGCAGGACTGGAGGGCTTGAGGGAGACGCTGAATAGGCTGGGGCTATTTTCCTTGGAGCGTCGGAAGCTGAGGGATGACCTTATAGACGTTTATAAAAGCAGTAGGGCATGAATAGGATGAATAACCAACATCTTTTTCCCCAGGTAGGGCAGCCCAAATCTAGAGGGCTTTGGGTTAAGGTGAGAGGGGAAAGATTGAGAAGGGACCTAAGGGGCAATTTTTTCATGCAGAGGGTAGTGCGTGGATGGAATGAGCTGCCAGAAGATGTGGTGGAGGCTGGTACAATTACAACATTTCAAAGGCATGTGGATGGGTATATGAATAGGAGGCAAATGTTGGCAAATGGGACGAGATTAATTTCGGATTTCTGGTCAGCATGGATAAGTTTGATTGAAGAGTCTGTTTCTGTACTGTATAACTCTATGATTTTATAAAGATTTAGTTGGGGATAGGTTTATTTCCAGACTTGTTTGCATGTAGTTCTAGGTTGATCCAGTGACTGCGTAGTTAGATTTGGAAATGGGTTGTGGTTTTTCCCGGATTCTACTGTATTTTTCTTCCTGCGTTCAGGTTTTGAAGGATTTGGATGATGGTTTTATGGAATCCTTGGCGAGTTATATTGGTGCCATTGTGTACCACCAATGGGTAGATCAAATCTTCAAGGAGGGGCAGGCCGAAGAGGAGGAAATGGTAACCAGCACAGCAACCGAGTCAATGTCCATCTGAGAATCCAGATCTGAGAATCCTCAACGGAGGAGGGGGAAGACGAGGAGGAAGTGGAGTATTTGCTGGAGTGGGGACCGGTGAGGAGCTGCTGGGAAAGGAAATCATGTTGGGCTTCCAAAGGCTGCCTGCAAAATGGAAAAAGGGAACTGCACGATGAAAACACCAGCAGCTCCTCTGATGATGAAGATTTGTGGAGGGATGGCTATCAACAAAACAGAGGCAGAAGTCACACAACACCAGGTTATAGTCCAACAGGTTTATTTGAAATCAGAAGCTTTCGGAGCACTGCTCCCTCGTCAGGTGGAGTCAGAAAAGAGAAACGACATCACGGCGGAGAAAGGAGAAGAGCTTACCCCAAACCAGAAATGCTGGACATAGTGAGGGGCTCGGTGAAACGCAACCTTTTCATTTTCTTTATTCATTCACGGGAGGGCATCGCTGGCAAGGCAGCATTTTATTGCCCATCCCTAATTGCCCAGAGTGCAGTTAAGAGTCAAGTACATTGCTGTGCGTCTGGAGGTAAGGATGGCAGTTTCCTTCCCTAAAGGGCATTAGTGAAGCAGATGGGTTTTTCCGACAATCGACAGTGGATTCACGGTCATCATTAGATTGTTATTTCCAGATATTTATTGAATTCAAATTCCACCACCCGCCATGGTGGGATTCAAACCCAGGCCTCCAGAACATTATCTGAGTCTCTGGATTAACAGTCCAGCGATAATACTATTAGGCCATCACCTCCCCAGCACTAGGAACCAAGGAACCCACCGCACCGCAAAACGGGGTACCCGGGAGCATCAACGTTCCAAATCAGGAGCGGAGCCTGTGTGTCAGACTCCGAACCGGATCTTTCTGGCTTCATTCTCACCCTGACGACACCGCATCAGGGAACTTCTCCCACCCGCCCCAGGGAGGAACAGAACAGCTACCTCAGTGCAAAAAGTGTCCAACAGTTTGCCCACATCATGGGGATGCAGGGACATTCGCAGTGAGAGGACCATGAGTGAACAGATATTGGGTCCCTCGAGTGACTGTCTGTGTGGAGCTTGCACATTCTCCTTGTGTCTGCGTGGGTTTTCTCCAGGTGCTCCGGTTTCCTCCCACAGTCCAAAGATGTGCAGGCTGGGTGGATTGGCCATGCTAAATTGCCCGTAGTGTCCAGGAATGTGCAGGCTGGGTGGATTAGCCACGGGAAATTCATGGTTACTGGGATGGGATGGTGTGGGTCCGGTTGTAATGCTTTTCGGAGTGTCGGCATGGTGTCGATGGACCAAATGGCCTGCTTCCACACTGTGGGGAATTCTATGAAGTATGTGTAAATATAGTCTTGTACAAACAAGAATTGCTTTTGCTTTGTTTGCTGGATAGAGTCGAACTCCAATTTCTCTTTGTTTCTTCATTTCCTACTGTACAGAACAGAACTGCTTCAAGAAACTATGTGTGTATATGAGGATATGTTTATGAATAAGGTATGAATGTATTTGAAATTTTAAAAAAACTCCTGGTTCTGTGTGGGATGGTCTTCAGAGGTTTGGTGCAGTTTTAATGGGCCAAATAATTCTATGACTCATTCAGCAACGATGCAATATCACTCTGAGTAATGAATATGCAAGTGATGGTGACGCTGCCTGTTGATTTACAGTGATGCATTTTTGATTGGTCAACTGAATATTCTGTAGTTATCAGAGTTTGTGGATCAAGACAGTTTCAATATAATAATTGGAAAAATAACCTGATCACATGTATTTAATTTACAATACAATGTAAACTAAAGGACTTGCAACAGTACTAATAGAAAAAAAAATTGATGCATGAAAACAGTAACAGTAACTGTGATGTGTGTCTGTGCTATTGCCATGTGAATTTGAGTGGTCACTTTGTTAAGACTATACTTTTAGGGATCATTTCTATAGTAGTTTCCTAGAGAAATGGGTTCTTGAGTGTCTGGTCTCACAAACCATGAGGAGGATTTCTCGTGTTCTCTTCTGAGCAGGAAGTTGGTGTTGAGTGTTGCTTTCAGCAGCTGCTCTTTGCCTTTGATGAGTGTTCTTACTCTCTTATGGGGAGTTAGAGGAAGAGGATGCATTCTGAGTGGTTTTGTGATCACTATGGTAGTGAATTATAGTCTGAACATCTCTCTTCTTTTCCCCCAACCAGTTTGGATGTTCTTCAATCTTGACAATTCACAGTCTTTCAACAGGAAGGTAAGTTTTTTTTTTGTCCTGTATAAAAACTTAACATGTGCAGCATTGGTCTTCTTATTTTTAGCACAGAGTGTGTGTGGAGAGAATGCGACACAGTAAGGGACTGATATATTCGGGCATTGGCTAAACCCGAAACTCTACATGTATAGTATCTCCCACCCATCCTGCTTCACTAACCAAAAAAAAGACTGTATGGAGGGTCGGTAAGGTAAGGCTTTTTAAAAAATTCTTCTGGAAATCTAGAGTAGAGGGAATGGAAGCTAGGGCAGTTGCATGCTCCTCTTCCAGGATGTGGGAGGTAAGGGTCACTGCTGGTGTCCCCTCTGACTTCACCTGCGAGAAGTGCGCCCAACTCCAGCTCCTCACAAACCGTGTTAGGGAACTGAAGCTGGATGAACTCCGAATCATTCGGGAGGCTGAGGGGGTGATAGAGAAGAGTTATAGGGAGGTGGTCACACCCAAGGTACAGGAAAAAGGTAGCTGGGTGACTGTCAGGAAGGGGAATGGGGATAGGCAGACAGTGCAGGGATCCCCTGCAGCCGTTCCCCTCAATAATAAGTATACCGTTTTGGATACTGTTGGGGGTAACGACCTACCAAGGGAAGGCCATAGCAGACAGGTCTCTGGCACTGAGCCTGGCCCTGTGGCACAGAAGGGAAGGGGGGAGAATAGGAGAGCAATTGTAGTGGGGGATTCGATAGTAAGAGGCACAGACAGGCGGTTCTGTCGACGCGAACGAGATGAATGGATGGTATGTTGCCTCCTGAGTGCCAGGGTCCGTGATGTCTTGAATCATGTCTTCAAGATCCTTAAGGGGGAGGGTGAGCAACCAGCAGTCATGGTACACATCAGTACCAATGACATAGGTAGAAAAAGGACAGAGCATGTGAAAAACGAGTTCAGGGAGGAAGGTTGAAAGCTGAAGTCCAGGACAAACAGGGTAGTTATCTCTGGAATACTACCAGTGCCATGTGATAACGAGGTAAGAAATAGGGAGAGAGTGCAGCTAAACACGTGGCTACAGGGCTGGTGTGGGAGGGAGGGCTTCCATTATGTGGATAATTGGAGTACATTCTGGGGAAGGTGGGACCTGTACAGTAAGGACAAGTTGCACTTAAACCGGAAGGGGACAAATATCCTGGGAGGGAGGTTTGCTCAAGCTATATGGGATGGTTTAAACTCGATTGGCAGGGGGTGGGGAACCGGATTTATAATTCAGAGGATGACGTATTCAGCATTCCAACGGACACAACAGGGAGTGAGGTTGTTAATACAGAAATGCAATCGATGGAGCGTAATTGCAGACACAGAGATGGTTTGAGGTATGTATACTTCAATGCGAGAAGTATCAGAAATAAGGTGGATGAACTTAGAGCATGGGTCAGGAC
>NW_025973324.1:6390-9142 GCF_021869965.1 Rhincodon typus
AGAAGTATCAGAAATAAGGTGGATGAACTTAGAGCATGGGTCAGGACTTGGAACTACGATGTTGTGGCCATTACAGAAACTTGGGTAACTCAGGGAGAGGAATGGTTGTTGGAATTTCTGGGATTTAGATGCTTTAGAAGAAATAGGGAGAGTGGAAAAAGAGGTGGGGGAGTGGCTTTGCTAATCTGGGCTTGTATAGCTGCTACCGAAAGGCAGTTCGAGAATGATATGTCTACAGAGTCAGAGATAACAAGGTGCAGAACTAGATGATCACAGCTCTGCACGTTGTTATCTCAGAATCTCCAGCATCTGCAGTTCCTGCTATCTCTGTCTACAGAGTCAGTTTGGGTTGAGGTCCAGAACAAGAAAGGAGCAGTCGCTTTGTTGGGGTTTTTTTACAGACCCCCGATTAGCTGTAGAGGAGCGGAGTGGGAGGCAGATACTGGAAAGGTGCAGAAGTCACAGAGTTGTAGTCATGGGTGACTTCAACTTTCCAAGTATTGATTGGAAACATTTTAGTTGTAATAGTTTAGATGGATCGGATTTTGTCCCGTGCGTTCAGGAAGGATTCCTGACACAGTATGTAGATAGACCAACACGAGGAGAGGCCACTTTGGATTTGGTGCTTGGCAATGAACCGGGCCAAGTGTTAGACCTGTTGGTAGGAGAGCATTTTGGTGGTAGCGATCATAATTCTGTTACTTTTACAATAGTCATGGAAAAGGATAGGTACATACAGCAGGGTAAGGTTTATAATTGGGGAAAGGGTAATTACAGTTCTGTTAGGCAAGAACTGGGTAACATAAATTGGGAACAGATGCTGTCAGGGAAGAGCACTATTGGAACGTGGAGATTGTTTACGGAATGCATACTGCGTGTGCTCGATATGTTTGTCCCTAGCAGGCGGGGAAGATGTGGTCAAGTGAGGGAGCCTTGGTTCTCAAGAGGGGTTGAACGACTGGTTAAGAGGAAGAAGGATGCTAATGTAAGGTTGAGGAAACAAGGAACGGAAAAGGCTCAAGAGGGATACATGTTATCCAGGAAGGAGCTGAAGGGTGAGCTTAAGAGACCTATAAGGGGGCATGAGAAAACCTTGGCAGATAGGATCAAGGAAAACTCCAAGGCTTTTTACATGTACGTGAGGAATAAGAAAATGACCAGAGAAAGGGTAGGGCCGATCAAGGATTGTGAAGGAAATTTGTGCACGGAGCCTAAAGAGATAGGAGAGGTCCTTAGTGAATGCTTTTCTTCGGTATTCACAACTGAGAGGGACCGAGTTGTAGAGGAGGACAGTGTGAAACAGGCTGGTAGGCTAGAGGAGGTCGATGTTAGTAAGGACCATGTGCTAGGAATTTTGAGGAAGTTGAAGATAGTTAAGTCCCCTGGGCCTGATGGGATTTATCCAAGGATTCTATGGGAAGCGAGGGAAGAGATCGCAGGGCCGTTGGCGATGATCTTTTCGACCTCACTATCCACGGGTATCGTGCCGGAAGATTGGAGAGAGGCAAATGTCATTCCCTTGTTCAAAAAAGGGAATAGGGATAAACCCGGAAATTACAAGCCAGTTAGTTTTACATCAGTGGTGGGCAAATTATTGGAAAGGGCTCTGAGAGATAGGATTTCTGATCACTTGGAAAGGCACAGTTTGATTTGTGATAGTCAGCAAGGATTTATGAGGGGTAGATCATGCCTCACAAACCTTATTGAATTCTTTGAAGAGGTGACCAAACACATGGATGAAGGTGGAGCAGTGGATGTGGTATACATGGATTTACGTAAGGCGTTTGATAAGGTTCCCTATGGTAGGCTCATGCAGAATGTAAGGAAGCATGGGATAGGGGGAAATGTGGCAGATTGGATTCAGAATTGGCTGACCCTTGGAAGACAAAAGGGTGGGAGTGGATGGAAAATATTCAACACGGTGCTCAGTTACGAGTGGTGTACCACAAGGATCTGTCCTGGGTCCTCTTCTATTTGTGATTTTTGTAAATGATTTGGATGAAGGAGTGGAAGTGTGGATTAGCAAGTTCGCGGACGATACGAAGGTGGGTCGCGTTGTGGACAGTGCGGAGGGCTGTTCTAGGTTAGAAAAGGACATTGATAGGATGCAGAGCTGGGCTGAGAAGTGGCAAATGGAGTTTAACCCTGAAAAGTGTGAGGTGATTCATTTTGGAAGGACAAACTTGAAAGCAGAATACAGGGTTAACGGAAAGATTCTTGGCAGTGTGGAGGAGCAGAGGGATCTTGGGGTTCATGAACACAGTTCTCTGAAAGCTGCCACCAGGTGGATAGATTTGTTAAGAAGGCGTATGGTGTGTTAGCTTTCATTAATAGATGGATCGAGTTCAAGAGTCGTGGAGTTCTGCTCCAGCTATAGAAAAACCTGGTTCGGTCACATCTGGAGTATTGTGTCCAGTTCTGGTCGCCTCATTACAGGAAAGATGTGGAGGCGTTGGAAAAGGTGCAGAGGGGATTTACGAGGATGTTGCCTGGAATGGAAGAAGGTCTTACGAGGAAAGGTTGAGAGAGCAAGGCTTTTCTCTTTAGAATGACGAAGGATGAGAGGTGACTTGGTAGAGGTGTACAAAATGATCAGAGTTATAGGTAGAGTAGACAGCCAAAGATTTTTTCCTCGGGTGGAGGTAGCTATTACGAGGGGGCATAGTTTTAAAGTGGGTGAAGGTAGATACAGGGAAGACGTCAGAGGTAGGTTCTTTACTCAGAGAGTGGTAGGGGCGTGGAATGCGTTGCC
>NW_025973325.1:0-9141 GCF_021869965.1 Rhincodon typus
CCAGCAAATTTGTTTTTGTTCCTGATTTACAGCATCTGCAGTTCTTTCAGTTTTTATAAAAATGAAAGAATTGTCTTAACAGTAACTCTATCAAAATGTTTAACAAAATAAGAGGTATATTAACTACTACTAATTAACTTTTCCAATATAGTAACATCCCATAAACACACACTTGGCAAAGGGAAATTAGTAAAATTGATTTGTTACGCATGCAATTCTGCCAGCAGGAAGAGAACCCCAGATTTTAGCTGTAACAGAGAGAGAAATAAAAGGTTCCACATCCAGCTTCAAAACTCCAGCAACTGCAGAAAGCTATTTACTTTATTGGCGTTGAGTAGACTGCTCTGTACCTCTGTCTCAACTTTCTTCATAAAAAAAGGACAAATTGCACCTCTTAAAGCTGTAGAATTGTCACACAGGACTAGAAACAAATGAAATCAAATGGGAAGTCAGTACTACATGCTTCCCAATTTTAATTCCCCTAGACCTCAACTGAGTTGCAAGAGCAATATTGTGCCCAATTTCAACAGTTTCACAACAAATGGGTTCAGCAAAAATGGATCTTCATTTTGTTTGAGAAAAAAGGGACAATGAATGGTAAACTTCTCCTCAGTTAACTTTTGACTTATATTATCCATGAATCATAAGACAATCTCAAAATGTTACTTTCATACAAGATGCACAAGTGTTCAGTGTTTTTTACTTGCCGGAATGATGGTTGTGATAGCATGCATTTATAATAGACCTCTAACTTTGAATCTGTCTGCTCACCCAAATTCATCTATAACTGGAATTTGAGTTACATTCTAGCAATGCTGATTTAACAATTAATTAGATCTTGAGGTAATTGAAGTATGTTTTGTAAATATGCCTTGAGCTGAGAAGAATCCAAAAGGAAAATATGTACATCGCTTGCTCGGTCATGAATAATTTTTAGGCATCACTGACTGCATAAAACAGGTGATCGGGTTTTACTTGTGTTAAAGAGTAGCCTTTTAGTTTTAGCCTTTTCTAGGATGCTTCCAGGAAATTTAGTTGTTCTGAGAAGTGCAGTGCATCGGTCCACATCATTCAAGTTTTGCCAGCATAGGAGTGGCTTTATCAGTGATTACTCTAAAAGATAATTCTTTAACTGTGAAAGACAAAATGTTCTCTTCACAACTCAATGGTCAGACAGCCAACAGAGTCTCCCTGTTTTAATGAGTGACATAGGTTGTTTAAGCTGTAATGCAAGTCCCTCAATCAATTCTTCCGTTGGCTACCAGCAACTTGCCCATGATATTTCAACTAAGCCGTTGAAAGATTAACCCCCATCTTTGGTTTCCCAATTCAAGTATGCACAACTCCAAATCTGGACCTGACGACCTTGGGCCAAGCAAATATTTACCCAGTGCACCCTGTAAAACCAGACATACAAGTAATACTGTCCCATATTATTATTATGGAGAATGAGCAAGATGAAGTCATTAATTAAACATGTGCTTTGAGAGAACTTGGGTGAGAGATAATTGACTTGAGAAAATAACATTATAACCTGGAATAGAATTGAGAGCTATTTTGGGATCTATGAAGTACTCGTTACTTCACATACAAATAGACGTAAAGAAGTGAACAGGATGAACTTGGCCTCCTCACTAGCTTTAAGTTGTTTCCCATGTCATAGTTACATCAAAGTTGATAAGGTGACTCACTTTCTATTTAAGAATGTGCATGGCAGCATGTACTTAATTTCTGCTGAATATAGGGTAAAGGTATGAAGCATTACATTTTTAAAATCAACTTTGACTACATTTCACACCTTGTCATTTTTACTTTTTGTATGAACATAAAACAAAGGAAGTTAGTCAGCCAATGAAAGGGTAGCAAACTGCTGTCTTTCTGAAAGAAAATGGTGCAGGTACCTTTCCCAGGGTAGCACATTTAAAGATCGCAAAACATTAAATCATTGTTAACTGTGTTGGTTAAAAAGAATGATAAATTTCAATTAAAAAAAAATCATAGCAGCAAAAATCTCATTCCTGATCACTACTTCTCATTAATTAACACTGGGTCCTTCCTGAAGGACATGCTGTCACAATCAGATGTCAGTTTTAAATGTTTCTGCTCCAATTATAGATTAACCTCAAATTATTAGATAAGTTTTGGGTAAAAAGATTCCTTTGTAGGAAAATCCGGAAGGCCTTTCTGAAAGGTCAACTTTTATGCCACTGCTTAGAGGATGGATTTCATTAGTTGCAGACTAAAATTAGCAGACAGGGTAATTAGCTCAGAAAATGAGGTCAAAGCTAATCCTTCTAATGGACAGGAAGAGCAGTGACTTGCTAAAACTGCAAATTAACTTGCTTTTACCTCAAATTGCCTAATTTCCAAAACTGTTAGTGAGTTAAAGTAGAGTACAAACTTAATGAAGTTGAGCGTATCATTTCAGGAAGCACATGGACTGGAATGATAAATTCTTCACCATCTGTTAGCCAATATAATCTTTCAAAAGTTATTCCTCCAAGATGTCATCATAGGGGGTGGATTCTGCAATATAAGAGGAGGCAAGCCAGAATCGTGGCACAAGTCTCAAGAAAGGACATTGGAGCAATTGCCCACAATTTTCCAGGGTCAGCGTAATTGAATGATTAGCATGAACTCCCAGCCCAACTTTACCCTTATGTCTGGTTTAAATCTTAAAACATTGGGGTCAATTTTTATCTCCAGTACATTTGCCAATGAGCATTGGTGTCTTAATTGGCTTAGTGTTAGCATTCCGACTACATAGTCATTAGGTCAAGACCTGTGGTTTTCCTTTGAGCAGAAGGACAAGCTGTCTTTCTCCTTTTGAAAATGTTGGCAGAGATCTAAATCGAGAAGTTATGTTCCCAACCTAGTACGTTTGTGTGTGTGTGTGTGTGTGTACACATGTGCTTGCATGCATGTGCGTGTGGGATGGGGGGCAGGGGTGGTGGTAGTTGGTCAAAGGGTAGGGGAGAGTTGGAATATTGGGCACACAGGGGAGATATGTGTTTTAAACCAAATGCCCTTGTCCTTTGGATCTGGTCCCAAAATATTTTTGGTTGAGGACAGGTCAAATGCCCGTTGAAATGTTAAAAGTTAACAATAATATACATAAAAACATATAAACTGATTAAAGTTGTCAATGCTACATTCCAATTCCAGAACAGATCAAATTTGTGTTATGATCTAGCTAGAGACCAGTTTTTTTATGTCAATAATGTGAGAAATCCAGGTTAAGAACAGAAATTGCTGGCGAAACTTAAGTCCTGGTAATAGACTGTCATTGAACACTTAATGGACAAATTGAATTAAAACACATGATCAAGATGATGTATCAAAATTATTTATTTTGTTGATCTGGCCTTGCAACCTTCTTTCAGAAGTTATTCCATCTAGGATTGTCTCAATTATTATTTATGTTTTCATTAATTTGGCTTCTTTCCTCAGTTTATGCTTTCTGAGACTTCTCTCCAGTACTCGTTCACAAGCATGACTCCAGCTGTTCATCAACAACAAGTTTCACCAAGCTAAAACTGTCCTTGAATTTTTCACTGAGCTCCAATTTTGTTCATTGGCATCCAGAAAATAATAATGTTCTTTTCAACCCACATCCCTGAAATCTGTACTTAAGTATTAAGGCTGACAGCCTTCCTCCAAGTCCCTTATGGTTTCTCCTGACACAGAGCCAGTGACCTCCCGTTTGCTCAGCTCTACAAGAGTTCTTCTGAATTCTGATTCCAACACTTAAGTGTCTAAAAATTCTTAGGACATACTCACAAGTTCTGGCCCCACAGAGCCATCCAACTGCTCTTCTCTCCACACTGAGTCTACTGTGTATAATCTGTACAGTTCAAATATCTTCCCAGAAGCACAGCTAACTGCAACACTCCGAACATGAAGTTTGGAGCTGGAGGAACACAGCAGGCAGGCAGCATCAAAGGAGCAGGAAAGTTGATGTTTCAGATCAGGACCATTCTTCAGAAATTTGGGGCTGGGGAAGGTAGGTGGGATGGTGATAGGTGAGTGCAGGTAGACAGTGATGGAGATTGGTCAGTGAGGTGGGAGCAGCGGATAGGTGGGAGAGAAGATGGACAGATTGTCTCAGGTCAAGGAGGTGGGGATGAGAGGGAGGGTTGGTCATGGGATGAGGCCAGGTGTGGGGAGATTTTCAGACTGATAAAGTCCATATTGAGATCATTGGGTTGTAGACTCCCAAGGCTGAATATAAGGTGCTGTTCCTCCAGTTTCTGCGTGGTGTCATTGTGACACTGGAGGAGGCCCAGGATGGACATGTCGCTCAGGGAGTGGGAGGTGGAGTTGAAGTGGTTCGCGGCTGGAAGGTGTTGTCATTTGTTGTGAACAGAGTGCAGGCACTCTACAAAGCGGTCTCTGAGCCTTTGCTTGGTCTCACCGATGTAGAGGACGCCACATCGGGAGCAGCGGATGCAATAGACCACATTGATGGATGTACAGGTGAACCTCTGTCTAATATGGAAGGTTTGTTTGGTGCCTTGAATGGGAGTGAGGGGGGAGGTGTAGGAGCAGGTGTAGCACTTCTTGCAGTTGCAAGGAAAGGTGCCGGGGGTGGTGGGGCTAGAAGGGAGTGCGGAGTGGACGAAGGATTTGTGGAGAGAGTGGTCTCTATGAACGGCAATTAGGGCTGGGGAGGGAAATATATCCTTGGTTGTGGGGTCAGATTGCAGAAATGAGGTTAGTGGGGTGATATGTGAGGACAAGGGGGATTCTGTCTTTGTTTTTTTTGGGGAGAGGGGATGTGAGGGCAGGGGCACAGGAAACGCAAGAGATGGAGTTGAGAGCATTTTCGACCACCGAAGGGAGGATGTTGCAGTCCTTGAAATAGCAGGACATCTGTGATGTTTGGGAGTGGAACGCCCCATTTTGGGAGCAGACACAGTGGAGGTGGAGGATTTAGGAGTAGGGGATAACATTCTTGCAGGAAGGTGGGTGAGAGGAGGTGTAGTCTAGGTAGCTGTGGGAGTTGGTGGGCTTGAAATAGATGCCGGTTTCGAGGCGGTCAACAGAGATGAGACAGAGAGGTACAGGAAGGAGAGAGAGATATCAGAAATGGTCCAGGTGAACTTGAGGTTGGGGTGAAAGGTGTTAGTAAAGCTGATGAACTGTGTAAGCTCCTCGTGGGAGCATGAGGCAGCATCGATACAATCATCGATGTAGTGGAGGAAGAGGTGGGGGAAAGTGCCAGTGTAACTGCAGACGAGGGACTGTACTAAGTATCCGACAAAGAGGCAGGCATAGATTGGGCCCATGCAGGTTCCCATGGCCACCCCCTTAGTCTGTAGGAAGTGGGAGGAGTTAAAGGAGAAGTTGTTAAGGGTATGGGCGAGTTTGGTTACGCGGATGAGGGTGTCGGTGGAGGGCAACTGGTTGGGACTGCGGGAGAGGAAGAAGCGGAGGGCTTTTATGCCATCCTCGTGGGGAATTCAAGTGTACAGCGATTGGACGTCCATAGTGAAGATGAGGTATTGGGGAAAAGGGAATTGGAAGTCTTGGAGGAGGTGGAGGGCATGGGTGGTGTCCACGATGTAAACGGGGAGTTCTTAGACCGGGGGGAGAAAATAGAGTCAAGGTAAGCAGAGGTAAGTTCAGTGGGGCAGGCCCCTATGCCTCCCCCCTCATTTCCATTCAAGGCACCATACAAACCTTCTACATCAGACAGAGGTTCACCTGCACGTCCGTCAATGTGGTCTATTGTATCTGCTGCTCCCGATGTGGCCTCCTGTACATCGGTGAGACCAAGTGGAGGCTCAGAGACCGCTTTGTAGAGCGCCTGCGCTCTGTTTGCGACAAACAACAACATCTCCCAGTCGTGAATCACTTCAACTCCCCCTCCCACTCCTGGACGACATATCCATCCTGGGCCTCCTCCAGTGTCACAATGATGCCACCCGGAAACTGGAGGAGCAGTACCTCATATTCCGCCTCAGGACCCTACAGCCCAATGGCCTAAATGTGGATTTTACCAGTTTGAAAATCTCCCCACCCCCAGCCTCATCCCATGTCCAACCCTCCCTCTCATCCCAACCTCCTTGACCTGACACAACCTGTCAATCTTCTCTTCCACCTATCCGCCCCTCTCACCACACTGACCAATCCCCACCACTGCCTACCTGCACTCACCTATCACCATCCCACCTACCTCCCCCAGCCCCATCCCTCCTCTCTTTATTTATTTCTGAGCTAACTTTCAACACCCCCACCCCCTCAATATCTGAAGAAGGGTCCTGACCTGAAACGTCAACTTTCCTGCTCCTCTGATGCTGCCTGGCCTGCTGTGTACCTCCAGCTCCACACTGTGTTGTCTCTGACTCAAGCGTCAGCAGTTCTTACTGTCTCTAACATGAAGTTTGTCTTCATCTTTGACTCTCATCCTCATTATTTGCCTGTGACCTTTGAACTTCTCTACAATAACCTTCGAGTCGTATTCTCCCTGCTGTGGGCAAAATTGAATCTTTCAACCTAGTCACTCATCTGCAACACATGAAGCAGAGAGTTTCATTTATGGAGGTTTCCAGCTTGCTCTGTACAAAAGTTGGATGCAAAAGACAAAAAAAGTTTATTACAAAATCAAAAAACCGTCAAAACTTATTAAAGAATTCCTAAAGAACTATCAAACATAGTCCAACTGCTAACCACTATCAAAGGATTTAGTTCTGCTGGGCTCTAAATTTTTCAAAAGGTGTGGATTTTAGTAGAAAAATCAATAATTTCTTTTTCATTTTGTCCTAATGTGCCAGAGAGCTATCAGTAAGCCTTTATGCCACATGATGATGTGACATTAAACATTATCAGTCTGATGCTTGTAAATTGAAGAGGTTAATTGACAAATTGAAGTGGTCAGATAGTAGGAATATTTATTTTTATAAGACATTAAGTACTTAAGTGAAATGTTTGTTGGCATAAAAGACCAGATGAAAGAATTTCAATGGATCAAATAGTCATTTTATGTAAACATCACTCAATAATAAATAATGAGAAGACAGCCATTATGATCAGTTGGGTGTCAACCAGTTGATGAACAGGAGTAGAGGCGGGGTTTGGAGCAAGAGGTAGATAGGAGATACAATACCTTTCTGTCCTGGCAGTTTCATTCCAATTTGAGGCAAGGAAAATCCCATTTGTCAAGAGTCATTTACTTTACCTTCCCTCTGTGAGTTACTTGCCTTTTCATAAAATCAACGGACATTCTTTCTTTTTTGTTAAACTTCTTCCAGGACTGTTTAGTTAGGTGGTAGATCTTTGGAAATTGAAAGGAGAAGGCCACAAAGGTGAAGGATGGTAGGGAGGAAATCAAGGTGCGTTTTATCTCCATCAGAATTAGGTTCTGGGTAGGAAGGTCAAAGGTTGACAGTTACATTCTGGCATCAAATTAAGCCTCTTGGTTGTCAATTATGGACTCCTTGAGGGTTTTGTCTGGGTGGTACTGGGGTTACTCGTCTCAAATCAGACATGTTGCCATGTCACATTCATGGAAGCTGCTCCCTGCAAGCAGTTTATTGCCTTGGCTGGTTGCGGGGGGACGGTTGCTCGATTAAATGCAGCGCCTTATTGAAGGCTAGGCATTGAGCAGATGGCTGCCCAATGAGAATTATTTCCTTGCCCCCTTCTCCATATGACTCGCAATCTGAAAAACTCCTTTCGAAACATTGCTGTACCTGTGTATTAACTTTTTCTGATCCATGTACAAGGACACTCAGATTCCTCTGTGCTGTAGTATTGTGTAATCTTTCTCCATCTAAATAATGATTTTTCTTTATTTATTCTTCCTGCCAAAGTGGACAAGGGGCTCACATCTTCCACATTATATTTCATCTGACAAAATTCTTGCACGCTAGTGTAATCTATTTATGTCCCTTAGCAAAGTCCTCATGACTTTTCACAACTTACTATCCTACCTATCTTTGGACCAGCAACAAATTAATTTTCCTACTATGTATCCATTTCCCTCACCCATGATAGATTTAAAATAGTGGAGGTCTCAGCATCATCTCCGGTAGCAAACCACTCAGTACATCTTGCCAATGCAAAATAAAAATGGCCGATGTGGCCTCCAGTATTCCATTTAATTTTCTTCCCAGTTGACACAGGCCTCCAAGTCTCACACACAGTAGCGACAGGAAACCAATGCCGTTACTGTTGCGTTGACACCAATTGTTGTGCAAACCATGCGGCTTACAGGATACATTGGTGGCTGCCATGCTTGAATATTTGTCAGCGTGTGCAAGCTGTGGATGTGTAGCCTGGGATCTTGCAAAGGTGTAAAGGTGAGATGAAATAATGATTGATGGTTATAAATTGGTGATTGAAAGAAATTGATAAAAGCTGGTTCTGGTATACTGAGCGTTATTTGAGGCTACGGGTGTAGTTGGTGAGATCTGGCATTCAAAGATGCATTAATTGAATTTGATCACTCAAATGAAACCATTGAACCTTTTCTGGCACTGCACGTAAGTCCTCAGAACTTGACTTTTAGTATTGATCGAGATAGTAGGAACTGCAGATGCTGGAAAATCTGAGATAACAAGGTGTAGAGCTGGATGAACACAGCAAGCCAAGCAGCATCATAGGAGCAGGAAGGCTGATGTTTCGGGCCTAGACCCTTCATCCTGATGAGGGGTCAAGGCCCGAAACGTCACCAGGATAACAGCATTTAGATAAAAGTAAAGTACTGTGGACGCTGGTGGAATTTAGCTGCAGATGGGTGGAGAGAGTGTGAGTTCTGTTCTGACAGCTGCACAGGGACTTTGTGTATGATATTTAGGAACATCAGTCCATGGAGCAGTGACTGGAATGATGTGGATCTTTTCTCTTGTCATCTACTATTTTCTTGAAGAATGATGGTTAGGTATGCCAAAAATTTGAGGAAAACTGTACGGAAATTCCTTAGTGCGCTTGGAAAACTTCCAGGTGAGTTCTTTCCCACCTATCTTTGTATCTTCAGTAAATTTAGCAATCAAAACTTGGGGCTCCCTTGTCCAAAACACTTATATAATTTGTTAAAAGACAAGGCCGCAGCACTGATCACTATGGATAAGATTCTAAACATTTTGATGATCAGTTACTAACCATTTATGCTAATTGTATTTCCAGTTAATTAGCAGA
>NW_025973326.1:0-388 GCF_021869965.1 Rhincodon typus
AAATAGGAAAGAGGAATAATATTTCTGTTATGGTCTAAAACAAGTCATATAAATGCCATATTTGTCTTTGTCAGGTGTTGATACTGGTCAGGAAGTATAATTCACTTCTATGTAGGACCTGTGTGGGAATCATCAGTGACCAGTCCTCACCACGACCTACCTGCACTCACCTATTGCCATCCCACCTTTACTAGCTTTAAAATCTCCCCATCCCCTGCCTCATCCCAAGACCAACCCTCCCTCTCATCCCCACCTCTTTGAACTGTCTGTCTTCTCTCCCACCTATCTGCTCCTCCCACCTCACTGACCAATCCCCACCAGCACCCACCTGTATCACCATCCCACCTACATCCCCCAGCCCAACCCACCCCCCTTTCTATTTATTTCA
>NW_025973326.1:488-9141 GCF_021869965.1 Rhincodon typus
ATTTATTTCAGAGCCCCCTTCCCCTCCCCCATTTCTGAAGAAGGATCTCGACCTGAAACGTTAGCTTTCCTGCTCTTCTGACGCTGCCTGGCCTCATAAGTATAGCAGGTACTCAGGAAGGTTAATGGAATGTTGGCCTTTATTTCAAGGTTTTGACAGATAAAGGTAGGAAAGTCTTTAGCAACTGTCCAAGGTGCTGGTGAGACTGTATATAAAGTATTGTGAGAAATTTTGGTCCCCTTATTTCAGAAAAATATTAATTGGAGGCAGTTCAGAGAAGGTTCATCAGGATGATCTCTGGTACGGAGGCATTGGCTTATGGGCAAAGGCTAAACAGGTTGGAACTCTATTGGAATTCAGATGAGGGTTAGGTTCAGAAGAGGTAATTGGAGAGGTGAAGGCCTAGTGGTACTATCACTGGGCTGTTAACCCAGACACCCAGGTAATGTTCTGGCGACCTGAGTTTGAATCCCACCATGACAGATGGTGGAAGTTGAATTCAATAAAAAAAATCTGGAATTAACAGTCGAATGATGACCATGAATCCATTGTCAATTTTTAGAAAATCTCATCTGGTTCACTAATGTCCTTTAGGGAAGGAAACTGCCGTCCTTACCTGGTCTATTCCGCTTGCGACTCCAGAGCCATAACAATGTGGTTGACTCT
The DNA here is from genome assembly GCF_021869965.1 of Rhincodon typus. NCBI lineage: Eukaryota > Metazoa > Chordata > Chondrichthyes > Orectolobiformes > Rhincodontidae > Rhincodon > Rhincodon typus. The sequence goes on from NW_025973326.1 coordinate 1,155, forward strand.
TAACTGCTCTCTGAGCAATTAAGGATGAGCAATAAATGCTGGCTTAGCCAGTGATGCCCTCATCCCGTAAGTGAATTTAAAAAATAAGAATGGTGGGTGATCTCATTGAAACATATAGGATTCTTAAAGACATTGACAGGGTCAATACTGAGATGGTGTTTCCCCTCATAGGGGAGTCTAGGACCAGAAGTCATGTTTCAGAATAAGACTATATTGACAATAAGACTGTGCACTTGGTCAAGCATTGGCAGTCCTGAGCTGCCCTTCACCATGTATGTGGTGAGGAAGCAACCGGAAGCCAACCCTGCCTAGGGCACGGAGATGACCTGGGTGGGACTTCCATGCAGATAAGTGCATAGTCTCACATCTATTTCTATTTAAGAACCAAGCAACATAGCCCACCTGCTGTTAATGTCACCCCATCACAATACCTTGTTGTTCTTCTCTTCCCCAACGCCCATTGTCATCCAACATTCTTTCATTGTTCAATATGGGATTTTCACATACAAAAAAGCCTTCCAATGGTTCAAAACATTCATTTTCATTCAGCAATAGCAAAAATGGGGAGAAAACACATGACAGATGAAATTTGCATTTGTCTCTTGGTGTAGACACAGATCCCTGCCTTTCAAGCGCCAACACTTACAGTCAATGAATGATCATCACTCATATCTACTGGAGCTGAGTGTCAATTAATTCCTGAATGGCTTGTTCTGTTTGACACTGTGCTGCTCTATCATGCAGAGGATGTTTATATGCTTTTAATTCACTTGTAGGATGTGAGCATCGATAGTTGGGCCAGCATTTATTGCCCGTCTGTAAGTGCCCTTAAGAAGGTGGTGGTGAGCTGCTTCCTTGAGCCACTGCAGTCCATCTGCTGTAGGTTGACCCACATTGCCCTTAGGGAGGGAATTCTGGGATTTTTTGACCCAATGACAGTGAAAGAACGATGATATATCTCCAAGCCAGATTGCTGAGTGACTTGGGGATGACCTTCCAGATGGTGGTGTTCCCACATATATCCTGGCTTCATCCTTCTAGATGGAAATGGTTTTGGAGGTTCTGTTTGAAGATCTTTGGTGAATTTTTTGTTGATAGTGCACACTGCTGCTACTGAGCGTCAGTGGTGGAGGGAGTAGATGTTTGTGGATGTAGTGCCAATCAAGCGGACTGCTTTGCCCTGGATGATGTCAAGCTTCTTGAGTGTTGTTGGAGCTGCACCTATCTAGGCAGGTAGGGAGTATTCCATCACACCCCTGACTTGTGCCTTGATGATGGTTGACAGGCTTTGGGGAGTCAGAAGGCCACAGTATTCCTCGCCTCTGGCCTGCTCGTATAGCCACTGTGTTTATGCGGTGAGTCCACTTGAGTTTATGGTCAGTGGTAACTCTGGGATGTTGATAGTGGGAAATTCAGTGATGGTAACACCATTGAATGTAAAGGAATGCTGGTTAGATTGTCTCTTATTGGTGATGGTCATTGCCAGGCATTTGTGTTCCGTGAATGTTACTTGCCACTTGTCAGCCCAAGCCTGATATTGCCCGGATCTTGTTGCCTTTGAACATGGACTGCTTCAGTATCTGAGGAATCATGAATGATACTGAACATTATGCAATCATCAGTGAACACCCCCACTTCTGACTTTATGATTGAGGGAAGGTCATTGATGAAGCAGCTGAAGATAGTTTTGTCTAGGGCACTACCCTGAGGAACACTTGTAGAGATGTCCTGGAGCTGAGATGACTGACTTCCAACAACCACAACCATCTTCCAATGTGCCAGGTGTTACCCCAATCATTGGAGAGTTTACCCCCGATCTCCATTGATTCTACTTTTGCTACAGCTCCTTGATGCCACAGTCAGTTGAATGCAGCATTGATGTGAGGGGCTGTCACTCTCAACTCACCTCTGGAATTCAGCTCTTTTGTCCATGTTTGAACCAAGGCTGTAATGAGATGAGGAGCTGTGTGGCCCTGGCGGAATACAAACTGGGTATTACTGAGCAGGTTATTGCTGAGCAGGTTCTGCTTGATAGCACTGTTGATGACACCTTCCATCACTTTACTGATGATTGAGAGTAGTCTGATGGGGCAGTAGTTGGCTGGGTTGGATTTTTCCTGCTTTTAATATACAGGACATACCTGGGAATTTTTCCACATTGCTGGGTAGATGCCATTGTTGTAACTGTATCGAAGAGCTTAGTAGGGAAGCAGCGAGTTCTGAAGCATAAGTCTTCAGTACTATTGCCGGAATGTTGCCCAGGTCCACAGCCTTTGTAGTACTTAATGTGTCTATCTGTTTTTTGATATCACATGGAGTGATTCAATTTGGCTGAAGACTAGCATCTGTGATACTTGGGACTACTGGAAGGAACTGCGATGGATCATCCACTTGGCATTTCTGGCTGAAGATTGCTACGAATGCAAATGCCTTATCTTTTACACATATGTACTTGTCTCTTACATCACAGAACTTGGGGCTATTTGTGGAGCCTCCTCTTCAAGGGAGTTGTTTAATTATCTAATACTATTCATGACTGGATGCAGCATGACTGCACAGTTAGGGCTGATCTGTTGGTTGTGTGATCACTTAGTTCTGTTGATCACTTGCTGCTTATGTTGTTTGCTATACAAGTAGATGGCTTCACCAGATTGACAACTCATTTTTAGGCATGCCTGCTGCGGCTCCTGGAATGCCCTCCTGCACTCTCCATTGAACCAGGCTTGATCCGCTGGCTTGATTGTAATGGTTGTATGGAGAATATGCTGAACCATGGGATGGCAGCACATGCTGGTGTATAATTCTACTACTGTTGATGGCCCACAGCACGTCATGGATGCCCAGCCTTGAACTGCTGGATCTGTTCGACGTCTGTCCCATTTAGTATGGTGAGCAGCATTGTGGGTCAGTGGTTAGTGCTACTGCCTTCACAGCTCCAGGGATCTGAATTCGATTCTAGCCTTGGGTGATTGTCTGCTTGGAGTTAACACATTCTCCACGTGTCCGTGCTCGTTTCCACTGGGTGCTCTGGTTTCGTCCCACAGTCCAAAGATGTGCAGGTTAGGTGAATTGGCCATGTTAAATTGCCCTATAGTGTCCAGGGATGGGCAAGTTATGTGGATTAACGTGATAACAGGAAGGTTACAGAAATAGGATGGGAGGATGCATCTGTGTGGGAACAGAGCAGACTCGATGGGCCAAATGGCCTGTTTCTTCACTGTAGAATTTTACGATAATTCTACGATAGTGCCACAACAAGATGGAGATTATTCTCAATGTGAGGGTGGGACTTCATCTCCACAAGGACTGTGCAGTGGTCACTCTTACTGATGCTATCATGGACAATCTGCAGTTGGCATATTGGCAAGGATGAGGTCAAGTATGTTTTTCTCTCTTATAGGCTCCCTCACCACCTGCTGCAGACCCAGCCTAGCAGTTATGTCCTTTAGGACCCAACCAGCTTGATCAATAGTGCTACTGTGAGCCACTCTTGGTGGTGGGCATTGAATTCCCCAACATTTAGTATACATTTAGTGCCCTTGCCACCCTCCGTGTTGTTCAACTTGGAAGTGTTCATCAGCTGAGGGAGCATAGTATATGGTAATCTGCAGAAAGTTTTCTTGCCCATGTTTAACCTGAAGTCACGAGACTTCATAGGATCCAGAATGAATGTTGAGGTCTCCCAGGGCAACTCCTCCCAAGTGTATATCACTGTGCTGTGACCTCTACTGGGACTGTCCTCCTGGTGGGATAGGACATAATCAGGGATGGTGATACTTGGGACATTGTCTATCAGGTATGATTCTGTGAGTATGACCATATCAGGCTGTTGCTTGACTAGTCTGTAAGATAGCTCTCCCAAGGTTGGCACTAGACCCCAGATGGAGGATTTTGTGGGCTCAGCAGGGCCGTTTCTGTCATTGTTGTTTCTGGTACCTCGATCAATGTTGAGTAGTCCATCCAGTTCTAGTTTTTTTGTTGAGACTGTAGTGATTGACACAACGGACCATTTCAGATCAATCACATTGTTATGGGTCTGGAGTCACAGGAAGGCCAGACATATGAGGATGGCAGATTTACTTCTCTGAAGGGAAGGCCATTAGTGAGCCAGAAGGGTTTTTCCAACAATCAACAATAGTCATCATTCGATTCTTAATCCCAGATTTTTTAAAAATTGAATTCAAATTCCACCATCTGCCATAGTGGGTCAAGAAGCTATGCCTCTGGAACATTAGCTGAGTTTCTGGATTAATAGTTTAGCAATAACACTACTAGGCCACTGTTTCACCTGCTCAATTTCCTCATCTTCCTAGTCAGAAGTTTTCTCCCACTCTCCCAGCTCTCCGGACTCCTTCACATTCCCCCATTGCCTGCTCCAGAGCACATCATACTAGGATTATGATGTACTAAACTATAGGGCTCCCCAGACAAACCCAACAATGAAACCTCATCTACAGCAGACCCATAGTCTGGCCCAGCATAGCTTTGGGTGAAGAATGAGCTGTACTATGTTTTCACTCCACCTCAGTCAGGGAGTTGTGTAATGGAGTCATCAGTCATGGTTGCAGACAATGGCTCTTGTCTCTAAATAAACACCTTTGTAAGAAATATAGACCTTGAAACAAACATGGGCATGAATGTTCTCAAGACAGCAGCATCAAGGTAACTTCCAACATCCCTGCTATCCCCCTTTACAGTTATTGTCCCTTCTGTATCCCAGCATGTTGTCTCCAATACCTAGGATTAATATCCCCACTTAGCTATCCGAATGGTGGACCCAGTTAAATGCTCTTGACTTTCATTGAGCTGAACTACAACCTGACCATGATCCACCCTCTTGACCAACTTGGACAGACAGTCCCAACTGATCACTGTCCAGAAGACTGACTGCTCTGTGTGCAGTTCCTTGACTAAGTTCCTATGGCTCCCTGCACTGGTTGGACTGAACCTGCAAGACTATCCATGGCCTGCCATCATACAGACCCCCTGAGCACAACCAACCCAAACAGTCAAATGACTGTGCAATTTCCTTAGCACGTAAGAGCAATACTCTTGGCTTACTGTGGCAGGACCTCCAAATCAAGGTTGCCCTTTTTTGGCATGATTGAGGACGACTTAGACATTTGGGCGTGGCCATTTGGTTGGTGCATGTTCAGTGTGTTTGCTGTGTATGCAGATGATAAGGGGTGTAGGTGTGAGACTGATGTAGCATGATGCCATACAACAAAATGTCCGCCTGTTGAGTGATCACTACTGTCAAACCCATCCTGCCTGGCTGTATGTCTGGCAAGATAAAACAGAAGTACATTGAGCCTTTAAGCTCTGGCTGTAGATGAAAAACACAAAAAGGCAAGATAAAAGCTATGCGCTTCCAAACAGCCACAAAATGAGTGAAGACTAACAGAGTAAGTGAGCAGCCATTTGATAAAACATGATTATCTGCCCCTAAATGCCTACCCCAAAGATGGTTGTGTAAATTCAGTGTTATTGTGGCTAAACTTCATTAGGCTAAATTAAATGAATGAGAAATGATTGTTATTCTAACAGAATGATTCTCTCACAGAAGCATGACTCACAAAACATTTACACATAGTTTATATGGATTAACGGAAAAAAGATGAACCTTTTTGACCAAAGTTTGAATTTTATTTTACGATGAGCATTCTCAATGCTAATATCTATCCGCAGATTAACTGCATTGTGACATGAATAATAAAGTGAAATCAAAATATTCCAGGTGGAAAAGAAACAAAGTGCAGTTTCTCAGATAAGGATGTTAATGATTGAAAAGTGATTGGAATTGTTGTGTTTGTGCTTCCAAGACGGGTAATTCCCTTACCTTATCATAACCAGTGTTAAATTCTGCTGTTTTTCCAGAACAAAGCCTCCATTGAGCTTTCCCCACCATTATTTTCTCTACTTATTTGTGAGATGTAGACGTCGCTAGCTGGCCAGCATTTCTTGCCCATCCCTAGTTGCCCTTGAGAAGGTGGTGGTGAGCTGCCTTCTGAACCACTACAGTCCTCCTGCTGTGGGTTGACCCACAATGTTATTAGAGAGGGAATTCCAGGATTTTGACCCAGTCACAGTGAAGGAACGACAATATATTTCCAAGTCAGGATGGTGAGTGATCGGAGGGGAGCTTGGAGGTGATGGTGTTCCCATATGTCTGATGCCCTTGTCCTTTTAGATGGAAGTGGTCGTGGGTTTGAAAGTTTCTGTCTGAGGATCTTTGGTGAATTTCTGCAGTGCATCTTGTAGATCATACACACTGCTGCCACTGAGTGTCGGTGATGGAGGGGGTGGATTCTTGTGGATGTGGTGCCAATCAAGCGGGCTGCTTTGTCCTGGATGGTGTCAAGCTTCTTGAGTGTTGTTGGGGCTGCACTCATCCAGGAAAGTGGGGACTATTCCATCATGCTCCTGATTTGTGCCTTGTAGATGGCGAACAGGCTTTGAGGAGTCAGGAGGTGAGTTACTTGCCGCACTATTCCTAGCTTCTGGCCTGCACTTATGTGGTGAGTCCAGTTGAGTTTCTGGTCAATGGTAACTCCAGGATGTTGATAGTAGGAAATTCAGTGATGGTAACACCATTGAATGTAAAGGAATGGTGGTTAGCTTGTCTCTTATTGGTTATGGTCATAGCCTGGCATTTGTGTGGCATGAATGTCACTTGTCACTTGTCAGCACAAACCTGGATATTGTCCAGATCTTGTCGCATTTGAACATGGATAGCTTCAGTATCTGAGGAGTTGTGAATGGTACTGAACATTGTGCAATCATTGGTGAACTTCCCTATTCTGACCTTACGATTGAGGGCAGGTCATTGATGAAGCAGCTGAAGATGGCGGGGCCTAGGACACTACCCTGAGGAACTCCTGCAGAGGTGTCCTGGAGCTGAGATGATTGACCGCCAATAACCATCTTCCTATGTGTCAGGTATGACTCCAATCACCGGAGAGTTTGCTCCCTGATACCCATTGATTCCAGTTTTGCTAGGGCTCCTTGATACCACACTCGGTCGAATGCAGCCTTGATAATCAAGGTCATCTACAGCTGAAATGTCCTTACTTTGTGTTTACAACATTTTGAACTGTTCTGGAGGTATTAATGAACCATAGACAAAAGTACTGTTGGGTGTGGAGGGAAAGTTCAAACTGCATCATCTTGTTGTGATTAGAATGTTATGTATGAAGCCCCTTCTTAAGATCAAGAACCAACCAAAAACCAGAAAGCACAAGAACATAGCAGCAAGTTGCCATTTTCGTTCCCGTGAGTTATTATCCCACGCCTGCCAATGTTTTTTAAACACAAACAATGGTAGTCTAACAGCGATCATCTGGATAGATTAATGTCAGAGTTCTGTATGATGGTTACAAAAGTAGTCAATGGCCAACCTAGAAAATACAGGGAGTTACTTTGTGTAGCATCAGCACAAAATGAGCTTGCTGTCTTGTCGCTGTGATGTGATGTTATCCTTCGCTTTGTAGCTTCTTTGCTTCTCGGAAAAATATGACACACTGAAATATTTCTTTGACATATTCGAAATGACATATTAGGACAACTCCCACTCACAAAAGTGTTGTGTGCATTCACTGGCCAAATTTAGGCACTTATAAATAAGAAAAAGAGAAAACTAATTGCAAAAACTGATAGTTAGAGATGTGAATACAGACGATTAAATAAAATGAACTGTCTGAGGGAACGATAACTGATTGAGCAGTGACAATGCTTGTTATACACCAAGTACTGTGGAGATATTTTGAAATAAGCAGACAGCTGCCAAGAAATAAATAAAATGCTCGAAGGACAACTAACTAAAAAACACATCACTAAAATTCACTGATATAACAAGGTGTAGAGCTGGATGAACACAGCAGGCCAAGCAGCATCAGAGGAGCAGGAAGGCTGGCATTTCGGGCCTAGACCCTTCTTCAGACCCTTCCTGCTCCTCTGATGCTGCTTGGCCTGCTGTGTTCATCCAGCT
>NW_025973327.1:0-9141 GCF_021869965.1 Rhincodon typus
CATCACAATTGCTGATGACAATGGCACTAACTATAGCTAATATACACCCTCTTGAAAAACATCATGAGTCAACTATTGTATTGCCACACTGAAAAGAAAATGGTTGAGACAGTTTGAAAGAGAGATGGTAGGTTTTACAGAGGAAAAAAACTGTGATCTTTCCATTATGAAAGAATTAAAGACATTTTTGAAACATTTCAATGGAAATAAAATTAGCAACAGTCAATGACAAAGGTACTAACATCTTATTTCAGGCCAAATGAAAATTCAATATATAATTGAATCAATTTCAAATACACAAAGCAACACACCAATAAGGTGATCAACCTGTACAACACATGATTGAGACTGCAAGTAAGTTTGGTGAAACTGAACAGGTTGACCGGGAAATAAAAATGAAAATCACAGAATTGTTACATTGCAGAAAGAGGCTGTTTGCCTATCAACGTTGCACCTGCTCCTTAAATGAGCACTATGACCAAGCATCATTTTTCTGTTTTTTCCCCATAATCCTGAACAATGTTTCTATTCAAATAACCTTAAATACTTTGATTGAATCTGCCTCTGGAACATTTCTCGGCATTGTGTCCCAGATCTGCTACTCACTGGGTGAAAAGATTCTTTTTCTCACAATACATTGTTTATTTTGCAAATTTCCTTACGTTTCTGCCCTCTCATTCGTATAAACCTAAAGTGGGGCCAATGTCACTGGAACTGGTTGACACAAATTTATTAACAAAATTAATGAAACACAATAGCTATCTATGAAGGCTATAGAATTGCAAAACTGGAAAGATGTGTTCAAAACAGTACCTACAAAAGCAAGTGCTCACATGCTACAAGGTCTTCACAATGTCTGAAATGAGCTAACCATTGCCACAAAATCTGATCTCATGTCACATAAGGACTTCATTGTCATTCCACAGCCATTGAGGGCCAGCCCGGTGGCTCACTGGTTAGCACTGTTGCCTCACAGTGCCAGGGACCCAGGTTTGATTCCTGCCTTGGGCCACTGTGTGGAATTTGCATGTTCTCTCTGTGTCTGAGTTTCCCCCATGTGCTCTGGTTTCCTCCCACAATCCAAAGATGTTCAAGTTAGGCAGATTGTCAATGCTAAATTTCCCTATAGTGTCCAGGGATATGCAGTTTAGGTGGATATAGTAAATGTGTAGTTATGGGAACAGGAAGGGGGAGTGGGTCTGGGTGGGATGTTCGTTGGTACAGATTCTGGGCTGAATGGCCTCTTTCCCCATTGAAGTGATTCTATGATTGTGTTGTTGACTTAGCATATGATCGCCACCAGGAATCTGTTGAAACCAAGCAACTCCTTAGGAAAAGGTATGGTTCCCAAGGATTAATCAAGTGGTAAAACACAAATCAATCTGTGTTTATCACATCAAGTAAACACAATGCCAAATCTTCATGGTCATCTGAAGATATCTGAACTACTTCCAAGGCCATGATTTGAAGTTTGTATTGACTTTACAGACTAGCACACTGGACAATACTTCCTTGTTGTCACTGATGACTCCATCAGATTCCCAGATGTAGACAATAGACAGGACCTTAGCAGGGCCTGAATGATATGGACTTTGCCAGGAAATGTGGCAGAATTGTATGAGAAATCCACTGGATATGTCTCAACATCAGTAGTAATGTGTTTTAACAAAATTCTGGGTGTCAGGGCAAAGTGTTTGCCAGTCAATGATGAGTTGCCTATCAAGGGATTATTGCTTGTTAACAAATTTATTAACTGCACATTTCACCTCATTACTTTGCAGTTTCCTATCCTAACTCCCACTGCAAACAAACAAGACATTGAGAATTTTCAACATGAAAGTAAAAATAGGTACCTGGTCACATCAGCTGACTGCAAAGTGTCTCCATGTTGGTCACCATACAGCATCATCTCAGGCCACAATTCATGGGCACCTTCCATATGTGCCCTTCATCCAGTGATAAGGGCATTCAATAATTGCAATAATCTTGTGATCTACATCCCACATCACCAAACCACTTGCAGAATATAAAGGAAGTTGGGAGCTGCATTGGATGGTAAGTCAGCAATTAGTATTGAAAGACTGCTGCAAGACCACTTTGTGCACAAGCACAGGTGCCTAGCTCACAGACTGAACCAGGCTGCATCTCAGGGCTGTTCACCTCATCTCTTAACTTTTACTTACATAGCGCCCACTTTCATGCTTGCACCATTCTTGCCTTGCCTTGCCACACCATGCCAAGCTTGTTAGTGGGTTGGCTCTTCAGTTAGAACCTAAAGACTATGAGAACTGTCTTATTGATGTGTTCTTTGCGCAGACACACAGACAGGCTGCTTATCATATGCTTGTCAGTAGGATTCTGCCCTGGGTTGCAGTGGGGGAATGGTGTTGGGGTTGTTGGGGAACATCTTGCTGTATGGCATAGTGAGACATCAATTTAACACCTACATGTTGTTCCAGCTGCCTCAGTAGCACACCCAACACATATTTAAACAATTGGATGACCAAGTGTTCAAAAAGTGCATCAGTGCATCTATCCAATCAAGGGAGGATGGAAAGTACGGTTAGTTGGAGGGTCCTGATACTGTCAGTCAAGGGCACTGTCCAGGGACTTGGCCCCATTCAGTCTTCCAAGCAGGTGTTCACAGTCAGGGGCAATGTTCCTCCTCAGCTTGCATGGTTCTTCTGTATATACCTTTAGCTCAGCGTGCCGATACAGTGACATCCAACTCCACTAGTGTAGATGGACCATGGAGATGTGTGCATTGGCAGGAAATCTCACATAGAATGTAAGTCAGGGAATATTTCCGACTACAGTCTGGGGAAAGAGCAATGTTCAGTCTTAATGAGCCATCTCCAACAGTCAGGGGAATCCTGTGTCATCAGTCAGGGAGCAGCAAAAACAATGGTCAGTGGTCTCTTGTCACAGCTAGGAGCTGTTTGCCAAAGGCAGTCTGCGGTTTGGGGTGAATACAGTCCTGAGGATCTGTGAGGACTGTGCTAGGGGTGGTTGCTGGAGGGACAAATGGGTTCTTTGCAAAAAGGAGGTGCACAGTCAAGGCTGGGAATAGGAAGGAGAGTCATTGTTTGAAGTGGGCACAAGGGTAGCGACAAAGGGAAAGTCAAGATATAATAGAATATATTGAACAGCATTGGAAGGCATGGTAGTCTGTGGGAGGGAGGGTCATTCATAGTGACTACCGTATTGGCCTCCACAGGGTAAACATAGAGGACCAGGGTCTGCATCTTTGATGTGTAATGTCAGTACATAGGGAACAAGAAGGAAATTTATGTCCTTACAAGGTTGGGTGGGTATGAGTCGAAATGGGCTGTTAGGGTAGTGCAAGGTTAAATGGGACATGGGGGTACGGGAAGTACCCAATGACCAGGTAGACCCTGGTGCTGATCGTGTCCACTGTGAGCTACATTCTCTGCCATCACCTGCTGTTCACTGGACACCAACTGCAAATGCAACTGGGAAATGGCTGTGACAATATTCAGGGAAAACAGAGTCTGTCAGTTTGGTAGATGAAAGCATGGGATCCACATTTGCCATACCATAGGACATTAAATGGGCAAATACATGAATTGCATGCTTGTAAACTGCTGTACATTTAACTTGAAATCACATGGATGAGTTGGACCAAAGGGTCTGTTCTTATGCTGCATGACTCAATGACTACGACTATTTCATTATCCATTTGCAATTTATGCAGACTGAAAATGTTTAGGATTCAAATGCTGGTCAAAGGCAATTTGCACCATGCCATGGCCCTTGCAAATTGAATGTTGGCATCTGAATGATGCAGAAGGTGATGGTGATGACTTAAGCAGAGGTGAATATCGACCAAAAGTGACCAACAGCTTGTGAAACCAGCAGGGGTGCTGTCAGAAGGGGAAACAATCATTTCACCACGTCGTCACATCAGTATTGAACTCTACTGAATGCAATGATAAGTTTCATTGTTGATGTTGTAATAGGATGGGAAGGGGTCAAAGTGCATCAGGCACCCTGATTTTGGTGTCACATGTTGGTTACTGTGCTAGCACAGCACCTTCTGAGGCTAAAGCTGAATGAATTATGCAGGCATGGCCCTCATTTATGGGATGCTGCATGTCTCACTGTACAGAGAAGTGTGTGCATCTCTCATTTGCAGGATATGCCACCACTCTGTGTGCTTAGAGCTAAGAGCCTGTTTTGCTCCTTAAGTTCCCAACATAAGTCATCACCAGCAAATCATGCACCCAGCTGCTAGTGTAATATTGGCTACTGTGGCTGCCTTCAGGAGGATTAGAATGAACAGCAAGGCCAGGAGTGGCTACAAGTTGCCATCGACGCTGAGGAGCACCCAGCTTCTTCCCCGCTGTTATAAGACTTCTGAATGGACCTCTCAAATTTAATGTTGACCTTGCTCTTTGTGTACCTTCTCTGCAGCGGTAACATTATATTCCACACTCTGTTCTATTACCCTTATACACTTTGTACAGTGTGATCTACCTGTTCTGCACACAATACAAAACTTTTCACTGTAACTAGGTATATTTGACAATAATAAATCAAATCCAATCAAAAGAAGTTCTGGTAGAGTTTCAAACTGCAGGGCCCATCAGGAGACATCTGCTCTGGAGGAGGACCAGAGATTTTTAACACCAAGTTAATTTCCTGGGAATAAGCAGAGCTCTTGTATGTCCAAGGACACTGTAATGGACCTATGTTAGATACTAGAAGGGACCTGAGACTGCAGGAGTGGGAGGACACCCTCTCTCAAGGATGTGAATTCACAGCTGCATTGAATGTCTATGTGGCTGGCTCCTTCCAGGGAGCAATAAGTAATGATGTGTGGGACCTCTCAGTCACACAACCACAAATACTTCAGGAGAGTAGCTGATGCCATCTGTGCAAGATTACACCAGTTCTTCTCATTTTCTCATGATGAGGTCAGTGCTGTAGCCCAGGCAGTAGGATTCAGAAACATAGCTGGATTCATCCAGGTACAGGATACTATCAACTGCAAACAGGTCGCATTGAGAGGGCTGTATCACAACACTACAGAATTCAATAGGAAGGAGTTACATTTAATTAATGTGCAGGAAATCACCGTTACCACCTCCTGGAGGTATATACCCAGTATCCTGACAGCTGCCAGGACTCCTACATCCTGGAGCATTCTCATGTACCTGTTGAGTTTGAGGGTCTGGGTGCCTTAAAGGCTGATGACTTGAGGACAAGGGATACCCACTGCCTTCATTGCTGAAGAGACACTATATCACAACCCTTTGACTGAAGCAGAATGCAGATACAATACCTTCACCAGGCCTTTAGTGGAGCAGATGATAGAGATTCTGAAGATGTGGTTCTGCCACTTGAATCAGACTGGGGGTCCCTCCAATATAATTTGCAGAGAGTCTGCTGCATTTTTCTAGCAAGCTTTGTTCTGCACAATTGGAACAAGCAATGAGGTGATATGTAGGATTCTGAGGAACTGGGGCATTGGGAGCAGAAGGGGACCAGAATATTGGGGAGGAGGAAGTTCTCTATGTGCAGGACAGAGCTCAGCTGTGCTGGGTGCTGCAGTCCCTTATAACATCTAACCATTGATTATGACTGGCACAAGGATCAATGATCATTGCTAAGTATGTTTACAGATTAACAAATGGAATGCATTGCTCTTGAAAACCGTGAAAACACCAGTTGTAATAATTGAATCCCATTCTGACATCTCAGATAAAGGCTTTTAACTAAGTAAGACCACAGTTAGATGATATTTTCTTTGTGAGTGAAGACATCCACAATATTTAAGTGACCATGTAATAAAGTGATATTCTTTGCAGTTGGTGAACAAGTCTTTCACCCTATTGAATATAACTAAATGCATTTGTAAAATTAACACGGGGTTAAAACGGGAGTAAGTCAAATAGTCAAGTCATGCTTGAGTTTACTGTTTCAACATTGGAGATAAACTATTGAAACATGCTAAGTCTCTCATTTACTAAGAAAGGGAGAGATATATTATTTTGTCATGGGAATTTGTATACAGCATTTACTTGTAGCTGTCTTACAGAACAGTAGATGGAGCAGCAAGAAGAAGCAGAAGAATCACGGAATTAACTGTGTTAGAAGAACAGTCATGGTTATATTCCACTCTGTCTCTAGCTATTTCTAAGTCCCAAGTACCCCACACTTGACTGAGAACCTCTGAAGAAACTAAGTGTTATTATATTTTTATGTTTATTATAGTTTCAAGGTTATGTAGCCAAGAGAATCAGAATATCAGATAAGTCCTGCAAGCTGGACAAAATTCCTGAGGTGTCTATTAATTGTGTCAGTTGAGAAAACCAATTAGTGTTGTCGCCCACCAATTACATTCAGATGAACATTTCAATCATACAGTCACAGAGTCATACAGCACAGAAACAGACCCTTCAGGTCCAACCAGTCCATGCCGACCATAATCCCAAATTAAACTACTCCCATTTGCTTGCACTTGGTCCATATTCCTCCAAACATTTCTTATTCATATGCTTATCCAAATGTCTTTTAAACATTGTAACTGTACCCATTTCTTCTGGAAGTTCACTCCACATACGAACCACTCCCTGTGTGGAAAAATTGTCCCCCATGTCTTTTTAAGTCATCCTCCTCTCACCTTAAAAATATGCCCCCTAGTCTTGAAATACCCCTTCCAGGGAAAAGACACCTTATCAATACCCCTCATGATTTTGTAAACCTCTATAATGTCACCCCTCAACCTCTTTGGTTGTGTTATAACCATAAAGCCCATTTCACATTGGTACTCAGCATTGCTCAAATTTCTAAATCCGTATTCCTCGTAAATTATATGGAGTTTTGGTAACACAGCTATGAAGTTAATGTTTAAGCATTGGAACATTTTAAAGAGCCTAATTTTAACCCTGTCTAAGTGAAGAGAAGTTAAAATTGGGTGCTAAATAATTTCATCAGCTGCACACGTAGGAAGGTGCTTTTAAAATGGAATAATTCAGTATCATTTTGTTGATGATCTTAATAACAACCTCAAAGCTTCCCTTCTCAGTACATTCAGCATGTCACAATACTAGGAAAAAGTACCTCCTCTTTCCCTGCACCGAATCATGGAGTGGGCAGCTTTCCAATAAAGAAGGTTTAAATTAGGATGCATTATCCAGACAGAGTGCTCAATCATAAAAAAGCCGCTCCAACTGATGAAAGGAAAGCATTTTCACTACTGCTGTGTCATAATGATAGAAAATGAGAGCTACTATCTTGTGATGGAAATAATTATTTTATATGCAGGGTATTATATGAAAGAAGATAGCATATGCGCACAGGAGGGCTTAAACGTACAAAATGTAACATGTCAGGAATTTTTCTATCAATGGAAAACAATGATGTGTTCACTTTTTACAGAATTGATACCCAATCAAATAGCAATCTTCCGAATTCATTGAATATTTCAATCGAATTGAATGAAAAAAATTAGCTATTTTGAAGCCAAGTATAAGAACAGAACATAGAACATAGAACATAGAACAAGTACAGCACAGTACGGGCCCTTCGGCCCACAATGTTGTGCCAACCTATTATCCTACTAAGATCAATCTACACTGCATACCCTACATTTACTATCCTCCATGTACCTTTCCAAGAGCCACTTAAAAGTCTCTAATGTATCTGACTCCACTACCACTGCCGGCAATGCATTCCACATACCCACCACTTTCTATGTAAAGAACCTACCTCTGACATCTTCCTCCAATCACCTTAAAATTATGCCCCCTCATAATAGTCATTTCCGCCCTGGGTAAAAGTCTCTGGCTATCCACTCTATCTATTGCCTCTCATCATCTTGTACACCTCCATCAAGTCACCTCTCATCCTTCTTCGCTCCAATGAATAAAGCCCTAGCTCCCTCAACCTTTCCTCATGAGACCTGCCCTTCTGTCCAGGCAGCATCCTGGTAAATCTCCTCTGCACCCTCTCTAGAGCTTCCACATCTTTCCTATAATGAGGTGACCATAACTGAACACAATAAGGTTTTTCTTTATTCCAGAATGTAGCCAAGAATATAAGTTGAATCTTAAAGAACATATCTCCAGTGGTCAGAAGGATGGTGACTACAGATTTTATAAAAACAAATACTGCGGATGCTCGAATTGTGAAATAAAAATAGAAAATGCTGGGGAGTCTCAGCAGGTAAGACCAAAAGACCACACAAAATCGGAACGGGAATAGCCATTTGGCCCCTTGAGCCTGCTCCACCATTCGATAGGATCATGGCTGATCCGACATACCTCACATCCACTTCTCTGCTCTTTCTCTGTAACCCCTGATTCACCCACTGATCGTGAATCTATCTATTTCAGCCTCAAGTATATGCAAGGACTCTGCCCCATAAGTCTCTGTACCAAGGAGTTCCAAAGACACTCAAGCCTTTGGAAGAAGAAATTGCTCCTTATCTCAATTTTAAATTGGCACTCCTTAATTCTGAGACTATAGCTGTGCAATCTGTGAAGAGAGAAACAGAGTTAATGTTTTGAGTCCAGTACGATTCTTCAGTGATTCCAATGATTTTGAAGAGTCATCGGACTGAAATGTTAACTCTATTTCTCTTTCCACAGGCTCTGCCAGACTTGCTGAGATTTTCCAGCATCTTTTCTGTTTTTGTTTCAAGATTTTGCACTTGAAAACTTTCATACCTTACTGAATCACTGATGGCTTGTAAAGAGAAAGGAAACCTAGTGATCACTTCAGATCTTTGTGATGTTTGAGAGTAGTCAAATGTGGAAGATTCCTATATCAGTGAAACATGCCAATCCCTTTGTAAAAATCATTTCAAAATTATTTTCCATTGTTGCTTGCAGAAAGGTTGCCCAATAAATGTCTAATTTGCATGTTTTTCTGTTTGTAGATATGAATCTTATTCCTATTAGCATCATGGCAAGAATGAATCTAGTTTCCCTACCAGCTGAAAAAAAACATCACTAAACTATTACCAATTAATTAATGAGAGACAACAAGGTGCAGGGCTGGATGAACACAGCAGGCCAAGCAGCATCACAGGAGCAGAAAGGCTGACGTTTCGGGCCTAGACCCTTCATCAGGGTCTAGGCCCAAAACATCAGCCTTTCTGCTCCTATGATGCTG
>NW_025973328.1:0-9136 GCF_021869965.1 Rhincodon typus
GACAGTGGGGGGAAACCGGAGCACCCGGAAGAAACCCACGCAGACACGGGGAGAATGTGCAAACTCCGCACAGACTGTCGCCCGAGGCTGGAATCGAACCCGAGTTCCCGGTGCTATGAGCCACCCTGACACACACTTATTCCTATACTCTGCTTCTTATTATCCATGATGTGGAGGTGCCGGTGTTAGACTGGGTGGATAAGGTCAGAAATCACACGACACCAGGTTATAGTCCAACAGGTTTATCTGAAATCACACAAGCTTTCGGAGTGCAGCCCCTTTGTCAGGTGCAGTGAGAGAGCAGGGTACACAGACATGGAGTTGATAGGCAGAGAGATCAAGGGCAAGAGATCAAAGGATCATACAACGGGTGTGAGTAGAGTGTAAGATGATAAGTCTCTGCAGGTGACCAAGAGTGTTAGACAGTGTGTAAAGTGTTTATAAAGTCAGTGTCAGTGCTGCACTTTCATGACAATCAGGCAGAGCCACAGGAATATACAGAAGGTGACATCTCAGGTCAGACCCTAAATTGTAGGTGTGAGGATTTGTTCAGAATCTGTCTCAGAGTTTTAACTTGGAATCAGGCTGGTTTTATTCTGAAAGCTGGAATTTATAAGATGCCGCACTGACTGACTGTGAATACAAATTGTGTGTTTTTGAACAAAATAGAATATATCTGCAAATAAACAAACATCTTGGATAAAATAACTTGCCCTATAGGTTTATATGCATGTGAGTGTGTATGTATGTGAGAGTGTGGGTCTGTGTCTGTGTGTGTGTCTCTGTGTGTCTGTGTGAGTGTGTGTGTACATGTGTGTGTGTATGTGTGTGTGTGTGTCTGTGTCTGTGTCGGTGTGTGTGTGTGTGTGTCTGTGCGTGTGTGTATGTGTGTGCATCTGTGTGTGCTTGTATGTATATGTGAGTGAGTGTGTGTGTGCGCGCGCGCGTGCATGTGTGTGTCTGTGTGTGCGTGCGCACACGCGTGTGTGTGTGTGTAGGTGTGTGTGTGTATGTGTGTGCATCTGTGTGTGCTTGTGTGTATATGTGAGTGAGTGTGTGTGTGCATGTGCATAGGTGTGTGTGTGTGCATCTGTGTGTGCTTGTGTGTATATGTGTGAGTGAGTGTGTGTGCGCGTGTGCATGTGTGTGTCTGTGTGTGCGTGCGCACACGCATGTGTGTGTATGTGTGTGTGTGTGTGTGTGTGTGTGTGTATATGTGTGTCATTGATTAACTAAATTGTCACTGCGTTCAAGTTAGTGACAAGTTAGTGTTTGACATGGTTTAAGGCAGCTTAAATATTCTTTGATATTGTTCCAAAACAGGCCTTTGACATATAACATTTTGTTAGAGTCATCATTCGATAGCGACTGTTGCTGAACATAGAGGAATTTCCAAATGATGGAGCTCACCCTAATATCCTGGAAGAAGGGGCTCCTGAGATAGTGGATAGATTGCTGTAATTTTTCACAATTCCTGAGATTCTTGGAAGGTACCATCAGAAAGCAGGGAAGGTGACAATGTCTCCAAGAAAGGAGAAACCACGGGACAGTGTGTTCAGTGTGTGTCAAGGAAAAGCAGCTGGGAAGTACCTCCTGTGGTCCCCAACATCACAGAGAACGGTTTTCAGCCAATTCCATTCCCTCCACGTGATATCAAGAAACGGTCAGAGACACTGGATACTGCAAAGGCTATGGGCCCTGACAACATTCCGGCAATAGTACTGAAGACTTGGTCCAAACATGGAAAAAGGAGCTGAATTCCAGAGGTGACATGAGAATGACAGCCTTAACATCAAGGCCATATTCAACCGAGTGTGGCATCAAGAAGCCCGAGCAATCAGGGGGCAAACTGTCCGGGGGTCAGAGTCATACCTGACACTTCGGACGACGGTCATGGTTGTTGGAGGTCAATCATCTCAGCTTCAGGGCATCTCTGCAGATAAAATGTTGTATCTCAGGAATCAAAAGAATGTACAAGGGGCTGTGGGAGGCGGGGGGGCGGGGGGAGAGGGTAATAAATAGGTGGGTAGTGTCAGCGATGGGGGAGAGTGCACACAGGGCTGATTTCAGATGCATGTGGTGGGGTTGTTGGAGATGGGGGGGGGGTATGTGTTGTGTGTCTGGGATGAGGAGCAGGGTGTGGATGGGGTTAATGCACTGGGAGGCTGAAGCCGTTGTGAGTAAATTATAGGATTGCTGTTCTCTCATTGCCTCAGTACAAAGAGCAGAACCTTAAACACAGGGCCATATAGATTTGCTGTCAGTTCCGATGTATCAGTGTGTGTTATCCTCCTGGCTGCCTCAGGGTTTGGCGTTGCACTTGGTGTTTTTAAAACACATGCTCTGCAATCATGATTCATAGATTTGAAAACTCACTTAAACCGTGTCCAAGTTCATTAACCAGCTTCACTGAGACTGTTCCATTCATGGACTCTGTTCAGACCCTTACCGCGAGATTAACTTAAACCAAACTCGGAAATCAACACAACTTGAGCCGGTGCTGGAAGCCAGGTTAGATCTGACACAGACACACAGTAAATAGTGGGGGGCACTGGTCTCATTGAGACAGAGACAGAGCAGTAGGGAGGTGAAGGGAGGACACAGATAGTTATAATAATGCAGAATGTGGCTACAACACAAACAATCCCAAAATTACAGGTTAGGCTGGATATGTGGGTGAGGAATCTGACAATAGGACAACCCAATATTTCTGGGACAATTTGCCTGGGTCAGCACAGGCTATTTGGGCTGAATGGCCACTGCCAAGGCTGTAATTTCCTGTCAGCCTGCTTTCAGGACCAGCAGGGTGTGGAG
Organism: Rhincodon typus; assembly: GCF_021869965.1. Lineage (NCBI taxonomy): Eukaryota > Metazoa > Chordata > Chondrichthyes > Orectolobiformes > Rhincodontidae > Rhincodon > Rhincodon typus. Next base: position 2,815 of record NW_025973328.1, read on the forward strand.
GATGGTGCCATCAGGTGGATACTGGGAATACTGCCAGGTGGAGCAAGCCCCTACACCCAGCCTGGTGAGATCCTGCTGGATTCTGCTCACATAGGATCCGATCCACAGGGAGCACAGAGAATCAGAAAGTCAGGCAGGGCAGAACAGGGCCTTTGGCCCATCCAGTCTGAACCACTAAAACTACACTAAAATTACATTAATCCCACTCTCCAGCACTTGGCCCATTGCTGTGAATGTTCTGACATTTCAGGGTCTTATCCAAGTACTTTTTAAAGGGTGTGAGGTTTCCCACCTCAAATACCCTCCCAGGCTGTGCATCCCACCACCATCTGGGAGCAAAGGCTTTTCAACAAAACCCTTTAAACTTCCTGCCTGTCACTTTAAAATTACATCCCCTTGTTATTGACCCTTCTACTAAGGGGAACAGCTGCTTTCTATCTATCCTGTCCGTGTCCCTCACACCTCTATCAAGTCCCCATTAGCTTTCTCTGCTCTAAAAAAAACCTGTGTTTATCCAGCTCTCTTCATCGCTGAAGTGGTCCATCCCAGATAACATCCTGGTGAATCTCCTCTGTACCCCCTTCCAGTGTAATAACATCCTTCCTGTAGTGCAGTGACCAGAACTGCATACAGTACTCCAGCCGTGGCCTAATCTTCGTCCTGTACCGCTCCATCATAGTTTCCCTGCTCTTAGAATCAAAGCCTTGACTGAAAAAGTAGTGTCCCAAATGCCTTCTTAACTACCCTATTAATCTGCTGTGCTTCATTCAGTGATCTGCTCCCCAAGACCCCTCTATTCCTCTGAGCTTCCTAGTGTCCTGCCATTCATTGAGTGCCCCCTTGTCGTGTTAATTCTTCCAAAGTGCATCATCTCTCATTAATCAGGGTTAAGTTCCATCTGCCCATCCGACCAATCCATTTATATCCTCCTGTAACTTAACACCTTTCTCCTCACTGTCACCAACCCGGCCAATCTTTGTGTCATCTGCAAACTTATTTATCATCTCTCCCACATTCTCAGCTATATTATTTATGAAAATCACAAACAATGAGGGAGCCAGCACTGATCCCACTGTTCACCAGGATCCAGTCACATAAACAGCCTTCCACCACCACCCTCTGTCTTCTGTCACTAAGTCAATTTTGGATCCAACCTGCCAAGATACCCCAGATCCCACGAGCTGTCCCCTTCTTTATCAGTTTCCCATGTGGGACATTGTCAAAAGTTTTGCTGAAATCCACATAAACTCCATCAACTGCCCTACCCTCAGCTACACACCTTGTCAGCTTCTCGAAAAATTCAATCAAATTTGTTCAGCATTCCCTCCCTCTGACAGAACCATGCTCCCTGATTAAACCTTGTCTCTCCAACAAGAGATTGATTCTCTCCTTCGGAAGTTTCTCCAATGATATGAGAGTCATTGATTTGTAGTTCCCTGGGCTGCCTGTACCACCCTTCCTTCAGTTTGGGTCAAAGGGCCTGTCTCTGCGCTGTAGGATCGTTCTTGAAAAGTGGCAGCACATTAACCATCCTCCAGTCCTCTGGCACTTGCCCTGTGACCAGAGAGGAATTAGAAACATGGGGCAGAGTCCCTGTAATATCCTCCCTCAGCTAGCTCGGCAAACTCGAATCCCTGATTACAGACTGTAACAAGCTCCCATTCCTCTGTATCTAACCCCATGCTGTCCCTGCCCTGGGAGTGATTGACAGGGACAGTGTAGAGGGAGCTTTACTATGTACCTAACCCCGTGCTGTCCCTGCCCTGGGAGTGTTTGATTGGAGGACAGTGTAGAGGGATCTTTACTCTGTCTCTAACCCCGTGCTGTCCCTGTCCTGGGAGTGTTTAATGGGGACAGTGTAGAGGGAGCCTTACTCTGTATCTAACCCCGTGCTGTCCCTGTCCTGGGAGTGTTTAATGGGGACAGTGTAGAGAGAGCTTTACTCTGTATCTAACCCTGTGCTGTCCCTGTCCCTGGACTTCAATTCCAGTTTCCTGCTCATTTCCCTGAATCCCTAAGCAACGAAAAGCCAATTTTCTCGGACTTAAATATTTTCGCTGATGGAGATTGCTCAACGCTCTGTGAAAGAGAATTTAATAGTTTCACAAAGAATGAAGAGAGGAAATTCTGGGCCTGTTCACTTGGTACCTGTCAAGGGGAAAGTGTCAGAATTGGTCATTAAAGAGATTATTGCTACATACTTAGAAAAAACTCAAGGTAATTGGAAAAGGTTAGGGTTAGAGTTTGTGGCTATATCAAAGGGAAATGATGTTTAACCAATTTATTGCAGTTCTTTGAGGGAGTAACAACAGCAGGTGGATAAAGGGGACCCTGTGGATGTATTGTATTGGTCTTGCAGAAGGAAATTGATAAGGAACCACATCAAAGACTATTGTGGAAAATCAAAGCTCCTGGTGCAGGGGGATAACACAGCACCATTGATAGGTCTGACTGGCAAAGATAGAATCACTGCTGTCCCACCAGGCTCTGTTATGGGACCTCTTTTTTATTTAAATCAATGACTTCGATGAGGGGAGCAAGAGTATGTTGACTAAATTGGCAAACTACACATCGTTAGGGGTGGAACTGTGGCTCAGTGGTTGGCAGTGCTACCTCACAGCACCAGGGACCTGGGTTCGATTCCACCCTCAGGCAACAGTCTGTGTGGAGTTTGCACATTCTCCCTGTGTCTGCGTAGGTTTCCTTCAGGTGCTCCAGTTTCGTCCCACAGTCCAAAGATGTGCAGGCTAGATGGATTGGCCATGGGAAATTGCCCGCAGTGTACAGGGATGTGTAGATTAGGACGATTAGCCATGGGGAATGCAGGGTTACAGGGATAGGGGAGTCAGTCTGGGTGGGATGCTCTTCGGAGTGTCAGTGTAAACTTGATGGGCTGAGTGGCCTGTTTCCACACTGTAGCGATTCTATGACAATAGGGAGGCAGTGTGTTATGAAGAAGTCAAAGGAAATTGATATAGATCAATATAGATAGGTTGATTGAGCGTGTAAAAAATCTGCCAGATGGAGTATAATTTGGGGAAATGTGAAGTTGCTGACTCTGGCAGGAAGAATAAAAAAGCAGAGTAGTACTTAAAAGGGAAATGACAGCAGAATTCCAAGATGCAGAGGGATCTAGATGTTCTGGTGCAGTATGTAATCAGGAAGGCTAATGGAACATATCACGAGAGGAACAGCAAAGTTAGGATGTTAAGCTTCAATTATACAGGGTGATGGGGAGACCACATCTCGAATGCGCCGTACAGTTTTATTCTCTTTACTTAAGGAAGGGTGGAAATGTATTGGAGACAGTTCAGACAAAGTTTACTGGATTGGCCCCTGGAATGAGTGGGTTCCTTTATGAGGAAAAGTTGGACAGACAGGGTTTGTTTCTACTGGAGCGTGGAAGAGTGAGGGGTGACTGGATTGAAGTGTCAAAGATCCTGAATGGTCTTGACAAGGTGGATGTGAGAAAGGATGATTCCTCCCGTGGGTCAATCCAGAACTCGGGGCAATGTTTTAAATGAGGGGTTGCCCTTTCAGGACAGAGATGAGGAGAGTGGTTTCACTCAGAGGGTCATGTGGCTTTGGAACACAGTGTCAGAAAGTGGTGGGGGTGTGGGCGCAGTGTCACTGAAAGTTTATCAGATGGATGGAGATTGATTCTTGTTCAGTTGGGAATGGAGGGTTATGGGGGATGTGGGTAGCAGTTGGTAGGAATGTTGCATTAAAAACACAAACAGATCAGCCCTGAACTCATGATTAATGATGAGAACTGGAAGGGACTGTTAAAGGCAAATGTGCCAAATGCCTTCTTAACTACTCTATCAACTGTCTTTCTACTTTCAGGGATCTGAGGACAAGCACCCAAGACCCCTCTGTTTCTCTGAGATTCCCAGTGTCCTGCCATTCATGGAGTACTCCCTTGTCTTGTTGCTTTTCTGAAAGTGTAGCACCTCACATTTACCAGGGTTAAATTCCTTTGCCACTGATCTGCCAACTGACCAAACCATTTATATCCTCCTGTAACCTAACACCTTTCTCCTCACAGGCAATCAGCATGCCAATCTTTGCACCACCCATAAACTTATTAATCATCCCATCCCGCATTCTCAGCTTCATCATTTATGAAAATCACAAACAATAACGGACCCTGTACTGATCCTTGTGGTATATCACTGCCCACCGGGTTCTAGTCACACAAACAGCCTTCTACCACCACCCTCTGTCTCCTGTCACTATGCCAATTTTGGATCCAACCTGCCAAGTTACCCTGGATCCCATGAGCTTTTACCTTCTTTATCAGTTTCCCATGTGGGACCTTCTCAAAAGCTTCGCTGAAACCTAAATAAAATATATCAACAGCTCCACCCTCAGCTACACACATGGTCACCTCCTCAAAAAATTCCACCACATTTGTTTGGTATGGCCTCCTTCTGACAAAGCTATGCTGACTACCCCGATCAAACTTTGTCTCTCTATTTAAAGATTCAATTTCTCCTTCACTGTTTTCTCCAATAGTTCTGCTCTCACTCATGTGACATGCACTGGTCCATAGTTCCCTGGTCTATCTCTATCATTTTTCTTGTGAAGTGGAACACATTCACTGCCCTCCAGTCCTCTAGAACCTCCCCAGTGGCCAGAGACCATTTAAAAATTTGGATCAGGGTCCCTCTAATTTCCTCCCTTACCTATTCAGCCCTATAAGAGATTCAACAGTCTGCCCTTTAGAAATAAACCTGACTAAACAGTTAATGTTATTCTCAAACTCGCAACATTTAGTTGGAGATTCTGAGGCAAAAGATTAACTCTTAAACTCCCACACTTCCTACGATGGCACATTCCACAAGATATAGAAGAAGAAATTAGGCCATTCGGCCCATCGAGTCTGCTCCATCATTCAATCATGGCTGATAAGTTCCTCAACCCCATTCTCCTGCTTTCTCCCCATAACCCTTGATCCCCTGATAAGCAAAAACCTACCTATCTCAGTCTTAAATGTATTCAATGAACTGGCCTCAAGCCTCCTGTGGCAGTGAATTCCATAGATTCACCACTCTCTGGCTGAAGAAGTTTCTCCTTATCTCTGATCTAAAAGGTCTTCCCTTTACTCTAAGGCTGTGCCCTCGGGTCCTAGTCTCTCCTACCAATGGAAGCATCTTCCCAACATCCACTCTGTCCAGACCATTCAGTGTTCTGTAAATTTCAATTATAGCCCCTCTCAGCCTTGTAAACTCCATCGAGTATAGTCCCAGAGTCCTCAAACGTTCCTCATATGTTAAGCTCTCCATTCCTGGGACCATTCTCGTGAACATCCTCTGAACCCGCTCCAGGGCCAGTGCATCCTTCCTGAGATATGGGGCCCAAAACTGCACACAATACTCCAAATGTGGCCTGGCCAGAGCCTCAGTGGTACTTCTCTGCTTTTATATTCAAGTCCTCTCAAAATAAATACCAACATTGCATTTGCCTTCCCGACTACTGACTCAACCTGCAAGTTTACCTTGAGAGAACCCTGGACTAGAACTCCCAAGTCTCTTTGCACTTCAGACTTCTGAATTTCCTCCCCATTTAGAAAATAGCCCATGCTTTTATTCTTCTTACCAAAGTGCATGACCTCACACTTTCCCACATTGTACTCCATCTGCCACTTCTTTGCTCACTCTCCTAACCTGTCCAAATCCTTCTGCAGCCTCCCCACCTCCTCAATACTACCTGTCCCACTATCTACCTTTGTATCATCTGCAAACTTAGCCAGAATGCTCACAGTTCCTTCATCTAGATCATTAATGTACAAAGTGAAAAATTGCGGTCCCAACACTGACCCTTACGGAACACCACTTATCACCGGCTGCCATCCTGAGAAAGACCCCTTTATCCCCACTCTCTGTTTTCTGCCAGACAGCCAATCTTCTATCCATACTAGTGCCTTACCTCTAACACCATGGGCCCTTATCTTACTCAGCAGCCTCGTGTGTGGCACCTTGTCAAAGGCCTTCTGGTAGTCCATTGGCTCTCCTTGGTCTAACCTGCTTGTTCCAATACCTTCTGTTGCCCTCTCCCAGTGGGTGTGTATCTCTCCCCCAGTGGGTGTGTGTCTCTCCCCCATTGGGTGTGCATCTCTCCCCCATTGGGTGTGCGTCTCTCCCCCAGTGGGTGTGTATCATTCCCCCAGTGGGTGTGTATCTCTCCCCCAGTGGGTGTCCCCTCTCTCCCCCAGTGGGTCTGTATCTCTCCCCCAGTGGGTGTGTGTCTCTCCCCCAGTGGGTGTGTGTCTCTCCCCCAGTGGGTGTGTGTGTCTCTCCCCCAGTGGGTGTGTGTATCT
>NW_025973329.1:0-9135 GCF_021869965.1 Rhincodon typus
TTCTGAAGAAGGGTCTAGGCCCGAAACGTCAGCCTTCCTGCTCCTCTGATGCTGCTTGGCCTGCTGTGTTCATCCAGCTCCACACCTTGTTATCTCAGATTCTCCAGCATCTGCAGTTCCTACTATCACTTCACTGGAATTTTGCTTTAGAAAAAAAAAAATTTACTGTCACTGAGCCAAATGTTCCCCTATGTTAGAAACACCCCCATTAACCATTGCTTTTAATCACGTCTGCTCTTCTTACTTCTTAATGCTTAGTTTATCATTTTCTTTCAACACTTATTTTGCTGTGATTACTTTCTATTTTCTGTTTAAATACCCCTAGGGTATATCATTTAAATATTCTTGTTGAGATCCCATTTTAAATACCCCATCATTTTTAAATAACCCAATGAGATTCCAATTTTCAATACCACAGTAGTGTTCAGTTTTTTGTTTTAACATATGTTGCTCTTCATTCTAAATATGCCACCCCTTTTTCATTCATCATTCTGTCCCTATATTAAATTTACCATTTACTCACCCTTTGTTAAAAACAATAAATTACTTTACTCATGCCCTAGCTGATTATGTTTAGAAAGTTCTGGTTCTGATCTATTTTCTTCATGGACTTTTTTCATTTATATATAAATATATGAAAATAACAAGCTGGAAAAGACCAGCAGCTCCATTAAGCTTGCCCTACAACCTTATGGTTCAATTGAAAAGTCCAGGACAACTGGAGATCCAATGAGAAAGAGGACGCATAGCAGAGGAGAATGTCGCTAGAACAATTCAGGAAAGAAACCTGAAGGAGGGTCATTGGGCCTGAAATGTCATCTCTCCTTTCTCTCCTCAGATGCTGCCAGACCTACTGAGTTTCTCCAGCAATTTCTGCTTTTGTTGGAAACAAAACTTGATCTAGAAAAATAAATGCGATAGACTATGTTTGCAGCTACTATTCAATCTGATATTCCAACAAGAAGGAGACAATCTTAAAATTCCAAGACAGCCTTCAAATCATTCAGTAACTGATAAAAGTAAACTTCTTCATATCTGAACTCTGGGTTAATTTATAGAACAAGCGTATCCTTCAGATTCATGCACCTACTAGAACGCAGGGCTTCTCGTGGGTCTGCATTCTTCTAAGTTAGCTCTAGGAGATACAGGTTACGAGATATAGTTAATGAGTAAATGCGTCAAGCAACCAATAATAAAATGAACACTTTGACTTATTTGCTGCAAAAATTTCCATGATATTGCCTGACAACTAATCTGTATGCTGAGTGCTCTCCAGGAGTGATATTGTCTGTCCATACAAGAGAACCACAACCTTTATTTTAAAAGAATCAGGTGCTTAATTGATTTACCAAGTAAGGTAGGAAACATTTATTAAAGACTAATTGCAAAATTAATGGAGTGATAAGCAACTTTTTTTCAAATATTAGTCTGCCATATGGGCAATGGCAGGTAGAGACTTGATCAAATGGTATAAATAATTCAATACATAATATCCATCAAAACCAATGTAGTAGCTCTCTGAGCAGGCTAGCTACAGAGAATGGTCCGATCAGCTAACAGTTGAAGCAATGAATGGAGATTGAAATTTGACACCATCACAGCAACATATTTCTTCATTTAAAGTTGACTCCACAACCACTGATGCCTTTTCTACTGTTTCTCAATTTTAAGTTGCTTTGCGCATAGAGGGTGGAGGGGAATACTTATTATGTGTGCAGCTGAGGCAAATACACAAGCATCAATTGGCCAAGACAAACGTAGTCAGTCATCAGAAGCTGTAATGTGTCTGATTTTAATTCTGTGTGGGTTTCAAGTGAGTTAAAATTCAGCCTGATGCTTGGATTGGAGACACAATACCTTGGCAGTGACGTACTCAGCATACAGCTGGAATGTACCAGCACCACAGTGTGATTGGGAAGGTGTTGATAACTTGTAGAAGCCAGTATGTTGCAGTTATGTTTCACACCATTCTTCAGAATTTTACTTTTACCTACAATCCTGTCAATATTTTTACCACTATCAACACACCTGACTGAATACTTACAGTTCTTTCGGTAAAATCTCATTCTATGATAATTATTTATTAACAATTCCCAATATATACTCCATCTCTTGTTCACTGTTTACTTTGAAGTGGCAGCCTGAGCTAAATTTATTAACACAATTAATATTTTCTATTATTCGCTAAGGATTCTGCTTTTTTCTTAGACTATAAGTTGCTCTCATCTCTGCTCTACTTTTCCCTATTTGCAATTGAAATCAGTTTTGTTGGTCTTTCCAGATTGTGCATAGATATTATACAGCACTCCCCACCACACTACATATTCCTACCTGTGTACATTCTGGTCCAATAGGGTACAAATTGGTCTTGTATGAAGATACAAAATGGGAGACTGCAGATCAGCACACAACTTCTCGTGTTCGGAATATCCAGAGAATATACAAAGAGCAGGAAGAGTATGGTGTTCTGGACAATCATTATCCTTGAATCAATGCCTCCAGAAATAAAAACATAGCAGTCATTTAACTCAATGCTGTTTGTGAATCTTTTGCTGTTTACCTAACATATACTCCAGTGACAATAAGGCAGTTGGAACGTGCAGAAAAGGTAAAATCAAGCTCCAAATTATTGTTTGAATAAAATGACTTTGAATGTTCTAGGACACATCTTATGGTGCAGATGAGAACAGCCAACTGGAACCTTGTTATGAGAAATATTCCTGAAGCTTCATGCACCCAATGTTTGCGTGTTAGTGACAAGGCTTCATCAAACTCCACATGCAGTGCATCTGGACCTGCTGATGATGGAGATTCTTTCATTGCCACTATGCCAGTTCATTGCCTAAAAGAGTTAAGTAAAATCAGTGATTGACTGATTCAGAGATAGAAGTCCAGGATTTCATACTAATTGTAACCTAGGTTACTTAGAATCATGCCCTCATCATACTTCAGAGTCCTTCTGACATAGCATCAGGAGCTATGTTTCAAAAGGACATTAAGGGTGTTAAGTCAATTGGGGCATTCTGAGGTTATAAAAGGAACTGTGTAAATATAAGTCTTTTCCTTACATTAGAAGATTCCATTCAAGATTTATTGGTTCCTAAAACCTATAGCAGAGTCTGCTGAATTTGTAAACAATCAGTTCACATAATACTCTATAGATTGAACTTTGTACCTTAAATGACAAATCAGTTATGATCTAATTGAATAGTAGAACAGGCCTGGGGGGTTGAATGGCCTGTCTTATTCCAATGTTCCTATGCAGGGAGAAAACAGAAGAGTAACATATTCTTCCAGCATTTCAGTAAACTTACTTAATATAGATAATGTTTGTCATCCATTTTACTTTTGTTCCCAATCATGGTAATCACTGTGGTGGATTCTTTACTGCAAAAACATTGTGCGATTTTTGTTGACATTTTTTTTGTCTTCCTTCTATCTGTCAGTTTTCTTCTAACATTTAATTTCCATGTTCTAAGGCTTTCAACTTCTGCCCTGTTCTCCTTGATTCATATTTCAGTTGATGCATTAAACTGATACCTTGGCTGCCTCTTGAGGTTGGCGTAGAAGATCCTATGACAGTACTTTGGAAAAGAACAGATCGGTTCATCACCTGATCCTGACCACTTATACATGCATTACTGCATGTTGTTAACACAGAGTACTTAGGCATTGTCTGTTGTGCACTGCATGCTTATAAATGTCTTTTACATAATCGAAGCCTCCATTTGTTTCATCTTAAAAGCAGGGAGAACATTTTCAACAATGACTTAAGAATTCTACTACTCCCTTTCCCTCATTTAAGACCAGGCCATGTGCTTTAAATGGGAGGACTTTTTTTTTAGAAAAGACTTACATTGCACTGTCAAGATCACAGGATGACCCAAAGCACTTTACAGTCAATAAGGTAAGATTGCTGTTAGAAGTTACTGTTAGAAATTAGCAAATGTGGCAGCCAATTGGCACACAGCAAACACCATGTTATAGAAGCACATAAAGTGCTGGCGAAACTCAGCAGGTCTGGCGGCATCTGTTGAGAGAAGAACAGAGTGAAAGTTCCCAGTCCAGTGTAACTCTACTTCCAACAATGCGATAATGGCCCAATTATCTGTGAATTGAGGAATAAACAATCTTCCTAAAAATACAGCCTTCAGATCTTTTTCATCTACATGAGAGGACAGACTGCGTCTTCAGTTTAATGCCAAATCCAAAAAGGTCAGCACTTCCAACCATGCAGCCTTCCCTCAGTACCTCACTGAGCTGTCAGCCTTTGACATTTGTTCTCAAGTCCTTGAAGAGGGAATTGAAAGGAATGATGAGATTGAGGGACAGGGAGATAAATGGACAAACCACAAAAAGGCAATTTCAGGTCAGATGTGAGGACCTATTTCTTCACACAGAGACATCGGGCATGGTCTTTTAGGATAGATATTGAGCATAAGAACTTTGTAGTCATTTCAGAGAAGGATATACTAACATTAGAACAAGGAATGAGATGATGAGATTCAGCCCCTCTGGTTGTAACTTCAAAATGACAGCTGTTCTATCCTGACAATCTTTTAATCCCTTGCTTAACAAGAAACTACCTTTGCCTTAAAAATATTCAATAATTCTTCTTTCACCACTTTTTCAGAAAGAGTTTCAAAGACTCATGACCCTCTGACAGATAGGATTTTGCATAATCTCGGTTTTAAATGGGTGATACTTGGTTTTAAAACACTGACCCTTCATTTGAGATTCTCCCATAAAAAGGTTCGTCCTCACTACAACTAGGCTGTGAAGGCCCTCAGGATTGGGTTGAATGAATGTCTCAACCAAGAATTACAGATATCTGATGCACTGCTCCTCGCGGAGATTGAGATCAGAAGAAAGCTTTCTAAAAACCCTGAGTGGATAGGCCTTTTTCTAGAAGCCCCTTCTCTCTAGACAATGCTGTTTAGAAGATCATAACTTAAAGGTAAAGTCGCCATAGTCCCCAAGGGCCACAGGGCTGCTTTCTCCTTAAAGAGCAATGACTGGTGATGAGTTTAACCATACATCCAACTGAACTTATAGATAGACCATAAGACATAGGAACAGAAATTAGGCTATTCAGCCCATCAAGTCTGCTCCACCATTCAATCATGGCTGATAAGTTTCTCAACCCCATTCTCCTGATTTCTCCCCATAACCCTTGATCCCTTTGACAATCAAGACCCAATCTATTTCCATCTTAAATATGCTCAAAGGCCTAGCCTTCTGTGGCAGTGAATTCCATAGATTCACCACTCTCTCGCTGAAGAAGTTTCTCCTTACCTCCATCCTAAAAGGTCTTCCCTTTACTCTAAGGCTGTGCCCTCGGGTCCTAGTCTCTCCTACCAATGGAAGCATCTTCCCAATATCCACTCTGTCCAGGCCATTCAGTATTCTGTAAGTTTCAGTTAGATCCACCTTCATCCTCTAACCTCATCAAGTATAGACCCAGAGTCCTCAAACGTTCCTCATATGTTAAGCTTTCCATTCCTGGGACCATTCTCATGAACCTCCTCTGAACCCACTCCAAGGGCTTGTACATGTTTCTTGAGATATGGAGCCAAAACTGTGCACAATACTTCCAACATGGCCTGACCAGAGCCTTGGAGAGCCTCAGAAGTACATCCCTGATTTTATATTCAAGTCCTCTCAAAATAAATGCCAACATTGCAATTGCCTTCCTGTCCTCTGACTCAAACTGCAAGTTTACCTTGAGAGAATCCTGGACTAGAACTCCCAAGTCTCTTTGCACTTCAGACTTCTGAATTTTCTCCCCATTTAGAAAGTAGTCCATGCTTCTATTCTTCTTACCAAAGGGCATGACCTCTCACTTTCCCACATTGTACTCCATCTGCCACTTCTTTGCTAACTCTCCTAATCTGTCCAAACCCTTCTGGAGCCTCCCCGCATCCTCAATCCTACCTGTCCCTCCACCTATCTTTGTATCGTCTGCAAACCTAGCCAGAATGCCCTCAGTTCCTTCATCTAGTTCATTAACGTATGAAGTAAAAAGTTGTGGCCCAGCACTGACCCTTGTGGAACACCACTTGTCACTGGCTGCCATCCTGAGAAAGACCCTTTTAACCCCTCTCTCTGCTTTCTGCCAGACAGCCAATCTTCTACCCATGCTAGCACCTTGCCTCTAACACCATGGGCCCTTATTTTACTCAGAAGCCTCCTGTGCGGCACCTTGTCAAAGGCAGATCCCCATTCAAAAATCATTGCAACCAATAAATACATTTTCCTTAACCTCTCTTTCTTAGATTGTCTTAGATCAGCGTTCTCCTGCAGTGGAAATAGTTTCTCCCTATCTATTCTATCAAAACCTTCCACAAAGTTAAACTCTTCCAATAAATCTGTCCTTAACATTCTTTGCTTGAAGGAGAATCTTGGCTTCTTCCAGTATCTCCACATAACCAAAAATCCTGATCTCTGGTACTGTTCTAGTAAATCCTCCCTGCACCTTCTCGAAAACAACATCAAAAGCTGACATTTCAAAGCACTGCTGATAGCTTTGGTGCTGAGAGCTAATACATCTTGTGGTTGCATATCACCCCGACACAGCAGGATGAGTTATCTACATACTGAAAACTGCATTAAGCAAACAAGACAGAACAATACGTTCTGCTGAGTTAAAGCACCCGAGCATAATCCACTCAAAACCTATCCACACAGAGAGTGAAAATTGGGTCCATCCGAGATAGGAGCGAAAGTATGCTAGTCAGTCCATAGAGTCCGCTCCATCATTCATACAATGAAATCATGACTGATCTGATAATCCTCAACTTCACTTCCCTGCCTTGTCACCATAACGCTTGATTCCCTTCCTGATAAAAATCTATCTATCTCAGCCTTGAATATAGTTAACGAACCAGTATTGACAGCCCTCTGTGGTAAAGAATTCCACACATTCATAACCCTCTGAGAGAAGAAATTTGTCTTCCTCTCCATCTTAAATGTGCGACCCCCTTATTTGGAGATTATGCTGTCTGGTTCTAGACTGTTCGATAAGGGGAAGCAAACTTTTCGCATCTATCCTGTCAAGTCCTCTAAGATGTGCATGTTTCCATAAGGTCACCTCATTCCAATGAGAACAGCCCAATCTACCCAACTTCTCCTCAAAAGGCAGTCTCTCCACACCTGGTATTAGCATAATGAACCTGCTCTGCACTGCCTCCAATGCTTCTTTCTTTACTGTTCAAAGTATTTGAGCTGTGATCTGACAAGCTCCTTATGCAACTGTAGCAAAAACTCCCTACTTTTAAATTCAATTCACTTTGAAATAAAAGGCCAAAATTTCTGCTGTGTTTCCGATTACCTGTTGAATTTGGATGATAGAATCCCTACAGTGTGGAAACAGGCCCTTCAGCCCAAACCGACCCTCAGAGCATCCCACCCATCCCTGAACACTAGGGGCAATTTAGCATGGCCAATCCACCTAGCCTGCACATCTGTGGACTGTGAGAGGAAACTGGAACACCTGGAGGAAACCCACGCAGACACAAGGAGAACACGCAAACTCCACACAGATAGTCACCGGAGAGTGGAATTGAACCCAGGTCCCTGGCCCTGTAAGGCAGCAGTGCTAACCACTGAGCCACCAGGAGATTCATGGACAGGGACTCCCAAATCACTCTGTTCTGCAGATTTCTGCAGTCTTTCCCCATTTAGAATAACATTCAGCTCCTCTATTCTTCCTGCCAAAGTGCATAGCCACAGATTTTCCCAAATCATATTCCATCTGTCAAGTTTTTCCTCAATCACTAAACCTGTCTATATTCCTCTGCAGACTCTGTCATCCTCGCCAGCTGCCTTCCTACCCATTTTTGTGTCATCTGAACAGAGCTTATATCTGTCTCAGCTGAATCTTACCCTGTGTGATTCTGTTCCAATTCCTTTTTGCGGAGGGAGAAGAGGGATGTTACCATAGTACGATGCTGGTAAGCAGGCCTTGAATATTATTTAGGAGGCTTCACAAATGATATGGTTGAAACTGTGTAATATAGTACTTTGCCTTACTTTCCCTTCTTGTGATAAGTTGTACTAATTTTGAAACTCTGTACTGACAAAACCAATGGCCACAATGACAGATCTGCATCCTTTGTTGGAAAATGTTTCCGTTATGCTTGAAGTCAGTACCATTAATTATATTTGACAGCAGACGAAATCAAGATCACAAGCAGGATGTAAATAAGAAAAAGCACACACAAGAAAAAGTCAACTAACTGTGGCATTTGAATAAGTCAAGTGGGCATATGTAAATAATTGTGCCCATTGTGTGGGATTTATTGTCGATCATTGGAAAAACCCATCCAGTTCACTAATGTCCTTCAGGGAAGGAAAGTGCCATCCTACATGTGACTCCAGACCCACAGCAACGTGGTTGACTGTTAACTGCCCTCTGGGCAATTAGGGATGGGTAATAAATGCTAGACTAACCATCTACACCCTCATCCCGTGAATGACTAAATAAAAATCTTAGTTAGCACTTAAGGTCAACCTGGCCTTGAAACCTGAATACTGCTTCTCTCTCCACACAGTCTGCCAGAGCTATTGAGTATCTCCAGCATTTTCCTTTATTACATCAGCATCAACAATATCATTGAGGGGAGGGTGGGTGCTGGAGTCACATTTAGCAGGCAGGAGAAAAATGGAAGGTTTCTGTCTGGAGAAGTTATCCATGAATCAGTAGGGTTTCTATGACAACCTGACAGCTTCACATTGACAATGGCAGCTTTTCATTTCCAGATGCGTTTTTAATGAGTTGTGAGCTCCAGGTAACCGTGCAGTAACTTTGCTGTATCCAAAATTATTGTGTTACATGCTATAAGAAGCCATTACATAAAAGCCATTGCAATTATTATGCTACATTGTTGAAGAGGAAAGAGATTTATTAATGTGACAGTGGATGTGACAACCACTTGTCAATCATAATATTTCAGACAGAAAGCTACAGCAGCCAGACCTTATTTTTGTTACATTATCAGAAGAATGTCGGTATTAAACTTAAAATACAATTACCTGGGAGCAATGTAACTTTTGAGAGGACCTAACCAGTAATTACAGTAACTGAATCAGCAATGGGTTCTACCAGACCTATTGGGAGGAATAATAGGCAGAAAG
>NW_025973330.1:0-9134 GCF_021869965.1 Rhincodon typus
TTTCTGAAGAAGGGTCCAGACCTGAAATATCAGCTTTCCTGCTCCTCTGATGCTGCCTGGCCTGCTGTGTTCATCCAGCTCTACACCTTGTTATTGAGGAACTTATCAGCCATGATTGAATGGTGGAGCAGAATCACTGGGCTAAATGGCCTAATTTCTGCTCCTATGTCTTATGTTCTTATCTTTGTATCATCTGTCCCTGCTTGCAAATCATTTATATGGATTGTAAATAATTGACTTCTGCGAACTGAACCCTGTGGCATCCCACCATCTACAGTTCGCCATCCAGAGAAGGACCCATTTATCCCGACCCTCTGCTTTCAGTCAGCCAATCCTCCATCCAAGCCAATACTCTACACTTCACCTCTTGGGATCTAACCTTCTATATCAGTCTTTCGTGCAACACCTTGTCAAATATATCTTCTACCCAGTACTGGTGCCAGTGCCCCATGAATTGACAAACTTGCCATATTCACAATGATCATAATAAATAATAGATATGCCTAAGATTATTATCTTGGAGGTTCTGCTTTTTAGTTTAACTCCTAACTGTTCAAAATCTTTCAGCAGAACCTTCTTTCTATTCCTATCAATGTTATTATTACCAATGTGGATAAAGACAACTGGATCCCTCTCCTCTCTCTCCAGCCCCAAGATATCCTTAACCCTGGCATCAGACAGGCAACACAACCTTCTGAACTCACACTCATGGCTGTAAAGAAAAGTATCTATATCCAAATTGTATTATCTCCTACTACTATGACATTCTTATTTCCTCCCCCTCACTTGAATGGCTCCCTGTATCAAGGTGATGTTGTGAGTTCATTCATCCTCCTTGCAGTCCCCACAGCCTACAAGAACCTCATAACCTTTGGATAACTGAAGGACAGAGGCTCCTCCAGAGCTACCCCTAGGGTCCCCATACCTGTCTCACCAATAATCACACCTTCCGTCCTTAATTACAGGCCAAGTTTTAATTACCTAATCCGAGAGTTATGACAGCCTCCAAGAGCAAAGTATCCCGGTAAGTTTCCCGGAGGCTCTTTCTGAAGGCAGAGCCTAATCCTGAAATTTGATGTGGCATCTAATTAGCTTTATTTAGTTAATTGTATTAAGAACCATACATCCTGGTTGTTCTATTCTGCTTCATTTGAAGATCTATCAAGCAAGGCCCTGGGTTTCTCTGTTCCTGCACACTGTTTAGGATTATGTCATTAAGTCTATATTGTCTCTGCCAAAGTCTGCCAATTGCCCTTTCTGCTAGCCCCTGTGTCTTAGTGCAGGCCATTGGTATTATCCTCACTGTCACGCCTTCATTTACAGTAGGTTATGTTCTTCAATATATATTTTAAGACTGCTTAATGGGTTTGTTGCGAAGCATACTTTTACCATAAGATACAGCTTCTATTCAGAGTTCAGATTTAAGACTAAATCCATGAAGTATGAAAGAAGACTTTGATATGAGGTATTCAACAACCTGACCGTCATCTTAGAACATAGAACACCTACAGCAGAAGTACAGGCCCTTCAGCCCACCATGTCTGTGCCAAACATGATGCCATTCTAAACTAGTCTCATCTGCCTGAACATGATCCATATGTCTCTATTCTCTGCCTATTCATGTGTCGGTCTAAATGCCTGTTAAAAGTTGCTGTCATATTTGCTTTTACCACCTACCTGAGCAGCACATTGCAGGCACCTACCACCCGCTGCATAAAAAGCGTGCCTTTAAACCCCGAAACACCCCCAAACATGCCCCATTTTATTTATAATGTAGGGTATGTTTAAAACTTTCACAGTGTAATACCTATGTTTCCATTCTGGAGAATGCTGTATCCTGACTCTTTGTTCATATAGTATTAACTGTTGATTCTTATCCTCGTCCGCTAAAATGGTACCTTGAAGGGATTGTCTAATTATCCTGGTATTTTGAAGAAAAATGAATGAAAATAGTTTGCTGAGAATCTGGCATTTATTGAATTACGTCAATTACAAACTTGTAGCCAAAGTACAAATACATGGCAAACCTGCCTATAATACATATAAACTGCAATACTTTTTATTTAAAAAAACTTACACTGAAAATATCATCAATCTTACTTACTAATACATAGTATCATGTCCTTTAACAGCCAATAATTGAAAACTGATACAAAGTTTCAATTATTTAATAATGCTAATAATCTGCCATTACAACAGGTTTACAGTAAATTTACAAGTTACATAAAACACATAAGCATAAGTAGGCACAGCTGGTTAACATTCATTAAAAGCACAGTGCATAAAACGCAAGGTACAGGAAAAGGTTATATATTTATTGCCAACTTTATTATAAAATGATGGGGAGAAAACAAAAAAAAACAGGGTATTTAAACAATACTTCATTATATTACTGATAACTTCATATCAATGATGCATGATCAATGATATAAATTAAAGCTGAACACTGTCCCACATTTTAGCATTTAGTTGGTGTCTTTTGCTCCTTCAGTTAGGCAGTATCATGATTTTTGAGCATTGGATGAAAGCAGTAAGGGAGAAACCCCATCCAAGCTGGGGATTGGAATTGGCACGTGTCCATTCACTAGAGTCGGAAACTGGAGACAGAAAGACGAACAAAATTAAAACTTTTGCATTAGCACATGGCATGCCTAATGGTCAACGTTAAACCACTGAAAAAGAAATATGTAAAGGCATATAAAACAAGTAATATTAGAGACCTGCTGGTTCATGGAGTCTGTTCATTCCATTCCACACTATCACCTGGAAGTGACCAACAAAAGAAAAAGACCAGCACATTCTTACTAGTTTCTGTTTAATAACGTGGTAAAGTTTAGCATAACTCCATTATATCTGTTGTCACCAAATCCAGTAAGGTTAATGGTTTACATATAAAAATGAAAAATCCTTATTTATGGAAATGCTGCAGTACTACCAATAACAAGACAGTATAATTTCAGAGTGAAACATTTACAGAAGCAGTCTCTATTACATTTTAGTGAAAAGCATTTAGAATGAAACAATGGCATTACTTTAAAATGGGAACTGAATTACATCTGCTGTCCTTGGTCTAATTATCCTCTATCTAAACGCACTTATTCAGGGCTACCTTTGTGTAACATCATTCAAAATTAAAATAATCATTTTTCTTAAGAAGGGTCTAGGCCTGAAACATCAGCTTTCCTGCTCCTCTGATGCCACTTGGCCTGCTGTGTTCATCCAGCTCTACACCTTGTTATCTGTGACCTGCTTTTCTGTTTGCTGCACAAGTGCTTTTTCCATTTTAAAATAAAATTATTTAAAACAAAGAATTGATCAGATGACTGTACAGCAGAAGCAGGCTCTAGAACCCATTGTACATTTGTCAGTTCTTTGACAAAGTTATCCCATCAGTCCCATTCCCCTCCATTTCCTACTTTCATGGGATGTAGGCAACACTGGCTGGGCCAGCATTTATTTTCCATCCCTAAGTGCCCTGGAAAATGTGGCAGTGAGTTGTCTTGATCTGCTGCACAACTTGGGTGTAGGGATACCCATGTCTATTAGAAATAAAGTTCCTGGACTGTGACCCAGCAACTATAAAGGAAAAGTGGTATATTTGCATGTCAGAATAGAAAATAGTTTGGTTGGGAAATTGTAGGTGGTGGTGCTCCCATGCACCTTCTGACCTTGACCTTCTAATGGAGGACAGGTCCTAAATTTGGAAGGTGATGTTCAAGGAGCTGTTATATTTCTTAGGGCAATGTTTTGACCAATCAGAATGAACATGCCTCATATAAAATTTATAAAAAGTCTGGCAGTTACCAATCAGTCAACATCAACTGGTGCCTTCTCCATTGCAATTCTTTTTTACCAACCAACCAATCAACACTCTCCTCTCAAACAGTATAAATACTGCCCTCTCTTTATTTGGCATTCTTGCAAATTGTCCTGATGAGTTCAAGATGAAAACCTTCAACAAAATGTCTTTGAAGCAATACTTTATCAAATCTTTTCTTAGTCTTTGCTGCTATGAAGAGAACAATTCCAGCTTTTCTAGATTATCCATATAACTTAAGTCACTCATTCCTGGAATCATTCCAGCAGACCTCCTCTATAAGTTCTTGGTATCCTTTAGAAGGTGTGGTGGATGGAATTAAACACACAACTCCAGCTGAGACCTAACAGTGTTTTGTAAATGTTTAGCATATCTTCCTTGCTCTTGTACTACCTGCCTCTGTTTAGAAACACCAGGATCCTGTATGGCTTTTTAACAGTCTTCTCAACTTGTTTTTGCAGGTATGTTTTACAGTTCTTCCATCACTTTAGAATTGTGTTTAAATTACCTCTCCTAATATTAATCACTTCTCACAGTCAGAGTCAAGCTAACATTAAATTTCATTGCCATGAATCTGCCCGTGTCATTGGTATCTGTCATTCTTAATCTGTTACTATCATCCTCAATGTTTCCTACATTTTATATCTGTGCAGTTATTGCTTTTCAACTCCAGCGGCTTCAATTTTCCTGGCAATGTTATTAAATGTCTTTTGAAATTCCCTATATACCACAAACATTCCCTCTCATTACTACATATGCCAGAATTTGGCCCATATCCCTCTAAACCCTTCCTAATCATATCCAAATGCCTTTTAAATGTCGTAATCGTATCTGCCTCCACCACTTGTTCTGGTAACTCATTCCATATATGCACCACCCTCTGTGTCAAAAAGTTACCCCTCAGGTCTTTTTTAAATCTTTCCCCTCTCACCTCAAACCTATGCCTCCTAGTTTTGGACTTCCCCACCTTAGGAAAAAGACCTTGGCTATTGATCCTATCCATGCCTCTCATGATTTTATATAGCTCTATAAGGTCATCCCTCAGCTTCTGATACTCCATAGAAAAAAGCCCTAGCCTTTTCAGCCTCTCCCTATAGCTCAAAACCTGCAGTCTCGGTAACATCCTTGTAAACCTTTTCTGCATCATCTTAAACTTAACAACACCCTTCCTATAGAAGGGCAACCAGAATTGTACACAGCATTCCAAACATGGCTTCAATGATATCCTGTACAGCTGCAACGTATCATCCCAACTCCTATACTCAATGTTATGACCATTGAATGCAAGTGTGCTAAAATGCCTTCTTCACCACCCTGTCTACCTGCAGAACTTTCAAAGAACTATGCACCTGCACTCCTAGTTCACTTCGTTCGGCAACACTCCCCAGGGCTTTACCATTAAGTGTATAAGTCCTGCCCTGGTTTGCCTTACCAAAATTCACTATCTCACATTTATCTAAATTAAACTCCAACTGCTACTCCTTGGCCCATTGCCCCATCTGATCAAGGTCCTGTTGTACTCTGAGACAATATCTTTACTGTTCACTACACCACCTATTTGAGTGTCATCTGCAAATGTACTAACCAAATCTCCTTTATACACATTCAAATCATTTATATATGTGGCATATTTAAAGTAATTTCTGGATCATATAGAAATTCTCTTTTGCTTGAAGTAACTTTGAATTTAAACTGAATGAGGGAAGGAATCTGCCATTAAATTCATATGTCCAGTTAGCTCTTTGAATTCAGTGATGGAATTCACTGAAACCTACTATGATGAAAACAACTACTATTTAGGAAGCTGTGTTGCTATGAGAACTCATATGGATCTTGGCTGTGCTGCAAATGTGTTGGTGTGGGAACCCGTATATATTGTGCCTATGCTTGTATTTTCATGGGATACATACACCTTATTCTAGTCCTACTCAAGTGCCCCTCTCCACCTCTTCTTTCAGGTACATTGATGACTGTATCAGGGCTACCTCCTGCTCACTCACCAAACTCAAAAAGTTAATCAACTTTACTTTACAATTCTGCCTTTCATTCACCCTCACACAATGCACCTCTCAACATTCCCTTTCCCATTCTGAAGAAGGGTCACTGGAGCTGAAACATTAACTCTGATTTCTCTCCACAGATGCTGCCCAGATCTGCTGAGCTTTTCCAGCAATTTCTGTTTTTCATTCCCTTTCCTTGCTTGACTTCTCGGTTTTCTTTTCAGCAGGAGTGGGGGCATCTACTTTGAATTTGCTTCCTACCACTCTTCTTCAGAAAGGGCTATTCCATTCTCCCAGAACCTTCATTTCCATTACATCTGCTCTGATGATTAGCTTTCCAATGCAGTAGTTTGACAATTTCTTCCTTATTCTCAACCAAGGATTCCCCTTCACCATAGTTGACCAGACCCTCTAACTATGTGTTTTCCAATCTTGTAGTTCTGTCCAAACCCCCACAATCCCAGAGTCACAAGAGTGTTCCCTAGATCTTATGTTCCACTTCATCTGCCTCCACATTCAACACACCAATTTCCACTGCCTCCAGAGTAATCTACCATCAAAACATATGTTCCCCTCCCCTCCTTTTTCAAGGGACCACTGTCATCGTGACACTCTGGTTCACTCCTTAGTAATCTTCATCACCGTGCCTTTCCATGCAGGCACCGGACACCTGCCCTTTCACCTCCTCACTTTCTATTCATCAGGGCCTCAAACATTCCTTCCAGGGTGGAACAACAATTACCTTGTACTTCTTTCAACTTAGTAAATTATATTCATTGCTCACAATGTGATCTCTACATTAGGGAGAACATTCTTTTCAGACAGTGACTATTAGTGATTCTGCATTACCACTGCCTTCTGTCTTTCACCATCAAACTTATTGTCATTCAAATTGTCCAATCTTCCACCAATCACACTTTCTTTTCACTCATTCCTCTCCGACACCATTTATCCTGCCTCTGTACTTACATAAAACTTTATTAACATTTTACAGATAAGATAAAAGATCATAGAAAGGAAAGAAAGTGATACTTGAA
This sequence comes from Rhincodon typus, assembly GCF_021869965.1. Classification (NCBI taxonomy): domain Eukaryota; kingdom Metazoa; phylum Chordata; class Chondrichthyes; order Orectolobiformes; family Rhincodontidae; genus Rhincodon; species Rhincodon typus. The sequence goes on from NW_025973330.1 coordinate 6,855, forward strand.
TTCTCCAGGACCTTTTCAAACAATCGATCGTTCAAGTTTAATCATTATTGTAATATCGAAAACATAGCAACTGACGTACACACAAACTCCCACAACCAGCAATATGATAGTGGGTAAATGTATTGATGGATAATATTCATATTGGTCAGGATACCATGGATAACCCCTTTGTTATTCTTCAAAATAATCTCAGGGGAGTGTTTACAGCCACCTGAGACAGCAGAAGGGGCCTTGGTTTAGCATCTCATCTGATAAAAAACAATTCCTCCAATAATGCAGCACTCCCTCAGCACTATACTGGAACAGACAGCTGTACTCAAAACTAGGTGTTAGACTTAAACCCACAACCTCTGACTCAGAGGGAAGAGGTGCTACCAATCTGAGTCACAGTTGACACACATTGACTTGAAACATTACCTCTGTTTGTTACTCAACAGCAAAGGCTTTGAAGATTTTCTATTTTTTTATTTTAGACAGGAAAATGTTGTTTTGCTGTTCTAACAAGGCCATGGTCTGTCTGAAACTTCTCAATGCTGAAAACCAATAGTGAAATGAGACATGCTGGCTATATAAAGCATTTCATCTGTTCTGAGTTCTGAGGAAGGGTCACCGGACCTGAAACGTTAACTCTGTTTTCTCCTCCACAGATGCTGCCAGACGTGCTGAGTTTTTCCGCAACTTTGTTTTGTTCCTGATTTACAGCATCCGCAGTTCTTTTGGTTTTTATTTCATTATCTGTGGCTGGGTGTAATATGTAGTCAGCAACCACCAGTAACCAACCAATCCCCTGTTAATGAATGGACGATGAACTTAAGTCCTCACCTTTCCTATTTTAGTCACAATGATTTAGGACAAAATCAATTCACCTTGAGTATTGTTTTGTCATTATTAAATTAATTATTCTGGACTGCAAATGTCATTAGATGAAGGTAGTAATGGTTACTGTACAACCGGGGTATTGCAAATATTTAATTGGGTAATGTTACTTTTTTCCAAATAAAGATTATTATCTTTGTATTTTACAAATTATATTGAAAAATGCCTACAGGAACAGGAGCTTTAAAATATTGAATGTGTTTTCTATAAGACAAGAGGGGTTATCCTGGATAAGATTAGCAACAATTAAATAATTCAGCAAAGAATCATCAAGAAAAAACCTGCTACCAAATCCTAAAATATTGAAAACATTCAGCAAGTCAGCAGCACGTAGGTTACTTTGACAAGAGCAAAGTACTGTGGAGAGCTTTGGTAGCTGGAGAACAAAGTACACACTGTAGTTACATTAGGCCTTCTGACAGAAGATTCTGGACTTGTTTTTAAAGCTTGGGGCAACACCCATAGCTGGGAGAGAACTCTTTCCGTTTTGGTTCCAGTTTGGGGAGTTCTATAAGTTCTCAGCTGAAGATGGATGTGTAAAATTATTGCTTCTGAGAAAGGGAGAAGATAATTTAAATTCGTTAAAACAAAACCTCAGAGTAAAGAGTTTAGTGATAGATCCAGACCAGACGTATTTGGGTAAAAGTCTGAAAGTGTTATTTGAAAATTAAAGCTGGGAAAATTGAAGCTCTGGTATCTAAAGCTTCCTGAAAGAGGCTATCAAACCAGGAATTGATGTCATAGGTAAATTAAGCCAATAGAGCTGATTGAAAAGGAGATTCTCTCTGGTATGAGTACTGTAAAGGGATCCTTTTGGGATTAAAGGAGTGTTTTGGAAATTAGTGGGATTATATTTTTACAGTGTTTTGATTTATCTTTAAACATGTGTTATGTATATGTAGTTTGGTTTATTCTATTGTACTTTCATGTCTTTTATGAAATATTCTTCTGATCTATTGTTTAAATCAAATCTGCAATATTGCATGCTCAGTACTCAGTACTGATAAGGAGGATTTCATGGTTGAGATGTGACATTATGTACAATTCTCTGTAACTCCACCAAGGATCTCCAGCTCGTAACTTGGCCAAGAACTGATAAAACTCATGGTAACTATATCAGTATTTCTGTATCAGGCCTTCATGAACTTTAACTTGCTGTGCAGCTGTGAAATGAGTTTGTTACTCTTAGGTCAATTATACAGTTTCAACTAAGTGCTGAATTTAATGTCTTATTCTTTCATAGGATATGGGCATTGGTCAGCACTTGTTGCCCATTTGTAACTGCCCTTGAACTAACAGGCTTACCATTTCAGATGGCACATAAGCGTCAACCACATTTTAAAAACCAAAAGAACTGCGGATGCTGTAAATCAGGAACAAAAACAAAGTTGCTGGAAAAGCTCA